>NC_044068.1:3910740-3915740 GCF_902167405.1 Gadus morhua
CAATATCATAAGAACGCTGTCTGCGCCTCCACATTTCGATTTCAAACATAGCAGTTAGTTACCGAGGAACAGAAACCAAAATCGATGTACTTTTCTCCCATAAAGTAAGAGGGTGAGAGAGAGAGAGGTGAGGGAGACAGAGAGAGAGAGAGAGAGAGAGAGAGAGAGAGAGAGAGAGAGAGAGAGAGAGAGACAGAGAGACAGAGAGACAGAGAGACAGGGAGACAGAGAGACAGAGAGACAGAGAGACAGAGAGAGACAGCGAGGACGAGAGAGAAAGTGACAGAGAGAGAGAGAGGTGAGTAAACATGGCGATCCCCGAGGTCCACACCCTTCAACCCCCTCCCCGGAGACCCCTGGGGTCGTGACCCCCCCCCCCCCTGGTGCCCTCACCTGGATGTCCACCTGCTTGTCGTGCAGCATGCGCTGCAGCTCCACCAGGCTGTCCTTCAGCGAGCGCAGCTTGTGGGTGAGCTGCTCCGCCTCGCCCCCAGGGGGCCCGGCGCGGCCCTCCAGCAGCAGGGACTCGCTGTGCACCGAGAGCTCCGACAGCGACGCCACCTTGCGCTCGATCTCGTACAGCATGTTCTGCAGGGGGAGGAGCAGCAGGAGCCGGGGGTCAGAGGTCGTCGCCCCGCGGGGAGCGGTCGAGCGCCCGATTGGTCGAGCCCGCCTCATCTCAACTAAAGTGTCGTCGGGGTCCCCTGCAGATTTAATTCCGGTGCCGCCCCGACCGACGCGCACGTGGATTAACATGATGCTGGGTACATCCTTGGTTTAAGTGGTCGCTAGGCAACCTGTTTCCCCATCAACCCCGGTCCAGTGATGTGAAGCCCCATCAGGAGAACGTCATGACAACACAGACCGGGGCTGCCACGGGACCCCCAGAAAACCCCGGTGTCAACAAACATCTCTTTGACCAAACTTTTCAAAGCGAGAACGTCCAATTGCACCGTCGTAAACGTTTGATCCTGGTGCTCTGATTGGCTGAGTGTGTGATTGACAGGCGGGGAGGGCGGGGCGGGGGGGGGGGGGCGGGGGGGTGCAGAGGCCGCCCTGCATAATGCAGCGCGCTTCTCCCCGGTTCTAGAACGCACCGCACACATCAGCCCACCTCCAGCGGCCCCCTCGGCCCCTCGGCTCTCCCTCCCATTCTACCAGCTTATGACACGGTTCCTCTCAACGCCGTGGAACGCTCCGTTCACTTGCATGGGCCCTTCACAACTTCCGGGCCGTTGCCAAGTATAATTGACCGCTGTCAAGGTAAGCAAAGGATTTTTTGCCTCTGATGACGTCTTTGGTACCACTCCGCGAATAGTCCGGTAACTTGTCAACCCCAGCGTCTTCGGTTGCTAAGAGACGTCAACGACTTTGGCAGACTATTTCTCGGCTGATCAACACTACGAATGCTACGAAGCAAGACAACTCCGTTGCGTGTCGGTGTCCTGTTCGCCCTGTCTGGCCTTATTTTCCTGATAATGACCGGCGTTCTATACATTATCCCTTACATATGGACTCTGCTATGACACCCGATAACAATGGTAGTATGGATGGATAGTAAATGGACTGCATTTATACAGAGCTTTCTAACCAGTGGCCACTCAAAGTGCTTTACATTATCGGCCAACATCCACCTATTCATGCAAACATTCACACATTCACACACTGACAGCGGAGTCAACCACGCAAGGCGACAGCCAGCTCGTTGTTTTACATAAAACATGCAAGGGATGTTGGTGCAAAGACCGAAACGACCCGCCTTGGCAACTGCTTCCTGTATATGACACACACGCGCACACACACACGCACGCGCACACATACACACACGCACGCACAAGCAGACTACTGAGGGGGTAAGATGAGCCAGGCTCCACAGCAGACACACAGTCACCTTAATCAGCTTACAGTCTGTGAGCTTCCTCTCACACACACACACACACACACACACACACACACACACACACACACACACACACACACACACACACACACTTACACGCACACACAAACCTTCGACAGCGACTTAAAGGCGCAACGAGTTTTCCTGCGAGGCTGCAGTGTGTGTATCACACAGCGAACGAGCCGACCGTGGTCCTCTGAACAGTAGCAGTCACTACACCTCGCCGAGATGTACCCAGCCTGCCATCGCAGACTGCCGGCCCGAGGTCAGTCGCCACCTGTCCCAACCCGGACCTCATGCTGAGACAGCCCCCCCCCCCCCCCCCCCCACCACCATCACCATGGCAACAGAGATTGCCTGGCACATCCCAGCGGAAGGCGGAGGGATATCGGGGAGCCAGTGGGTGGAGTGCAAAAACCTGGGGAGTCTGAGCGGAGAGCAATTTGCTAATCCTAATCCCAGTGTCCCCCTAATCTGAAAAAGTTATTTCTCAAGCAAAACAAGGAAGTAAGGGGCTTAGGTCTGGCGTGTGAAGGAGCAGTCTTCCCAGCCCTCGTCTGTGTATCCATGGGAACAATGTTTCTCCATCAGCGACACCGTTTTACTGGCCGTGAGCTCGGCTGCCCTAGCATCCAAACCTAGCCTCACACATCAGGCTCGGATCGATACAGGGGTTCCCAAACCGTGGGTCGGGTCCCCACATGGGGTCCCCTGATTTGCATATGGCATCGAAGGGAATTACTGACATCAACTTTAGGTAGCTCATGATCCGTTTAGCAAAACCCTAGGCGTCCCGTATGCACGAACTGACTCCCTTATGGTTCAAACTACTGCTCATCACTTAGTGAGTAGCAGAGCGATGTGATAGGGTTCTGATGGGTGATCATGCGGTCATCATTCAACTGATTAACCATCCAAATCTGCATGACTGCTAATCCCAGATCACCCAAGAGGGTGATCGATAATCAATATAAACTCATCCCCGATAGAACACCAAACAGCTCTCGGCTCTCCGCCTTCTAAGTGACGTCATCATCAGGGTCGCCGACGACGTCACCACACAGTCGCCGCGGTCACCTGGCAGTCGATGAGCTGCTCCTCCATGTCCAGGGAGTCTCCCTGGGGCTGGAGGGCGGAGCTTAGCGTGGCCTGCGTGCTGAGCAGCCAATGGTTGAGCTCCTCCGCCTGGACGTGGTAGCGTTGCAGCGTCTGCTGCTGCCGCTGCTCCTCCAGCTGCTCGCCCAGCTTCTCCTGCAGGGGGGTCAGGGGTCAGGGGTCAGGGGTCAGCAGGGTACCAGGTCAGGTGTGAGTGTGTGTGTGTGTGAGTAGGTGTGTGAGAGAGAGTAGGTGTGCGTGTGTGTGTGTGTGTGTTTGAGTAGCCATGTGGAGAGAGTGTGTGTGTCTGTGTGTGTGTGTGTGTGTGTGTGTGTGTGTGTGTGTGTGTGTGTGTGTGTGTGTTTGTGTGTGTGTATGTTTGTGAAGGTTTGTGTGTGTGTGTCTGTTTGCGCACATGCATGTATGTGTGTGTGTGTGTGTATGTGGCCGAAAGAGTAGGTTTGTGTGTCAGAACAGGCAGGGCGTGTATGTGTGTGCGTGTGTGCACGACGTCCATGCATAAGTACGTACATGTGTGTACGTGTGGGTATGTCTGAGAAAAGGTATGAGAGAGTGAATCAGTGTGTATGTGTTTGTGTGTATGTGTGTGTGTGTGTGTGTGTGTGTGTGTGTTTGTGTGCATTCTTGAGCATGCAATGAAGATTCACTTCTTTAAATTAGCTTATCTCAATCGACATTGCAAAATGAGCGATTAGCTGTGGCCTCTCCCGCCCTCCCCTGACCGGCCTGCCTGGACCCACCTCCAGCAGCTGCCTCTTCCCGGAGGCCTTCATGCGGATGGTGGCCATCCTCTCCCCCAGCACAGTGAGGGTGGACCTCAGGGCCAGCTGGTCCCCCCCGTCCCCGTCCCCGTCCCCGTCCCCCAGGAGCTCCTCGGAGAAACACGTCTGAAGCTCCCCGATCTCCTCCTGCAGCATCATGATCTCATCCATCAGGGCCTGCAGGCGAGGAGGAGCGAGGAGGAGTAGAGAGGAGTAGAGAGGAGTGGAGAGGAGTGGAGAGGAGCAGGGAGGAGGTGTGAGGAGTGGAGAGGAGTGGAGAGGAGTGGAGAGGAGCAGGGAGGAGGAGAGAGGAGGAGAGAGGAGCAGGGAGGAGGAGAGAGGAGGTGTGAGGAGTGGAGAGGAGCAGGGAGGAGGAGAGAGGTTTGGAGGGATGCAGGGAGGAGTGGGAGAAGCAGAAGGGAGCGGAGAGGAGCAGCGAGGAGCAGGGAGGCGGTAGGAGCAGAGGGGAGTAGAGTGGAACATCGAGGAGCAGGGAGAAGGAGAGAGAAAACATCAAACAGAGTGGACTTGAATCTTAACTCCCATTAATAGTCAATTCCTCAGTGTAGTCTCAGTCTCGAAGAAACAGTACAGTACAGTATCATGGCTGTTGCTGTCTGAGAGAAAACATCAAACAGAGTAGACTTGAATCTTAATTCCCATTAATATTCCATTTCCCAGCACAGCCTCGGTCTTAAAGAAGCAGTACACTGTAGTGGTTTGCTAGCCGAACACAGCATGGCAGCGCTGAACAGTGCAGTGCTGTCAGTCCAGGCCTTCAGAGGGCCCGGTGCCTTTTATACCCGCCCCCCCGTGGAGCAGGACGATCCTGTCTGTCCACACCCCCCACTCTGTGGCCTGACAACTGGCCCATTGTTCTGGGGCCTTGCAGAGTGTCAAGGTTGCTACACTGTATGCCCCAGTGTGGCACGTAAACACACAGGTGTAAACACACACACGCGCCCACACACACACACGCCCACACACACACACACACACACACACACACACACACACACACGTCCACAAGCCCATACACATTCCACCACACACTGTGGCAGTATCTCTCCCCCTCTGCGGTCGATGTTGGTGTGTGTGTGGTATACCTGGTGGGCGGCCATTTGGCTCTCGGGGGTCTTGCTGGGCTCCAGGCTCTCGTTGAGCGCCCCCTCCACGGACTCCATCTTGGTGGAGACGGACTGCACCGTCTCCTGGTAGTGCTG
>NC_044068.1:3920740-3930740 GCF_902167405.1 Gadus morhua
CGACGGACAGACGAGCTACAGGAGAGCCGGTCCACACAGTGACAGAAGGCATGCTCAGTGTGGAACTGTGTACGCACACACTAACACACACACATTCCAGCTCCAAGTACAACCATGCAGAGTGGGGTGCTGATGTTTACATGTTTGTGCGCTCATGCGTGTGTGTGTGTGTGTGTGTTTGTGTATGTTTGTGCGTTCAGAGAGGATGGTTGCCCGCTCACCATGACGACGGAAGGGTGGGCGGGCAGCTGCTTGCCGGCGTTGCCGTGGCCGACGCCGTTGCCGGCGCCGTTGGTTGCCGTGCCGGCGCCGGGCGGCAGCAGCTCGTCCTCGTCGCTGAGGTCCTCGCCGCCGTCCGACAGGCCGTCGCCGTCGCCGACCGTCAGCAGCATGGTGGCGTGCTTGGCCTTCACCGTGAGCATCTTGCACTTGGAGTGCAGCGACGAGATCCCCTCCTGGTAGCCCTGGATCTTCTGGGCCAGCTCCTGTCAACACATCGCGGCGCCGTCACACACCAATAAACCGAGACCACCGAGACCACCGCCGCCGCCACGGGGTCGAGACCGGGCGTTAAAATCCACAGGAAGGCGTTGAAACGAATCCCAGCTGGAGAAAAGCGTTGAATGAGAAACGAGCCGCGGGTCTGGAGTCCGAACTCAGCGTTGAGCGCGAAGCCGGTGGTTCAGTGAAGAGCAGAGCGGGAACATTCTCCTCTCCGTCTCTGGCTTCCACCCGCGATGTGTGTGTGTGTTTGAGTGTGTGTCAGCAGCAAGAGACAGCAAGAGCAGGGAGAGAGAGAGGGAGAGAGGGCAGGCTCAGTAATGCCTCATTCTCTGTGACACACTTTTCTCTCACTCTGTCTCTCCTGTTCTGTTGCTCTATTCATGCCCCTCTCTCTCTCTCTCTGTTTCTGTCTCTGTCTCTCTCTCTCTCTCTGTCTGTCTGTCTACCGCTGCCTCATATTCTCTGTCTCTCCCTCAGTCTCAGCCCAGAAGCTCACGGATGGAGAATGAGTGATGTGAGCTCCTCAGACAGGATGCTTGATTTGGCGAGAGGAACCTCAGTCAAATAGTTCAAAAATCTCCCCGACACTCCCTCTCACACACACACACACACAAAGGCAAAAAAACAAAACAGGAAATGAGCTCACTCACTGCCCTCCCCCCTTCGCTGTCACTCCCCCTCTCAGCCAATCCAAGGGGCCGGATTACTTTCGACAAAAGAGAGCGGCGAGTGGGAGATGGAGAGAGAGGGGGGTGTGAGCGAGACCGAATGACAGAGAGGGTGTCGAATTACAGCCAGGGAGTCAGGCCCGGGCCCTCCCCCCGCACACACTCCATTCCTTCCCTCCCTCCTTCTCCCTCCCCCTCCCTCGGCTTGTCCCGCAGATGGCTGAGGGTAATCGGGTCATGTGACTCCAGTGGGCCAGTGGGACAGCTCAGCTCAGCCTGGAGACCAAACTCAGGCAAACAAACAGCAGGCCAAGCTAAGTTGCCCAGACACACAAACAGAGGGGGAGAGAGAGAGAGAGAGAGAGAGAGAGAGAGAGAGAGAGAGAGAGAGAGAGAGAGAGAGAGAGAGAGAGAGAGAGAGAGAGAGAGAGAGAGAGAGAGACACTAAGAGAGAGAGAGACACTAAGAGAAAGAGAGAGAGAGAGAGAGAGAGACACTAAGAGAGAGAGAGAGATAGACTAGGAGAGCGAGAGAGAGAGAGAGAGAGAGAGAGAGAGAGAGAGAGAGAGAGAGAGAGAGAGAGAGAGACAGACAGATCAGAGCACTCTTATCCAACGTGGTCATGAAATCAGAACGGAATTAATTTTGAACATTTACATAAAAAAAAAGCTTGACCTTTAATCCCTTTGAATAAAGAATGAATCAGAACCTATCTACATTCTGCCCATCTCATCTCCCCTCTCTAGCATTAAGAGTCGGAGCCTCCCCGGGTTCTGTTCCCATTATAACCTCCCAGCAGGGAGGCCTACGCCGTGGGACCCGCTGGGAGGCTCCCATGCGGAGCAGGACCTGCCTTGAACCCGGCTCACTGGATCTGCTTCCCATTCCACCGGCTCTTGAACCGCCACCACATACAGACTCAGCAGAGTGCCTCTGCTGTGGTGGAGAATGAAATGCAGGCTTGGGTTAGGCACTGGGAACCCTGAGATACCGTATCTAATCTGGGAGCTCATATCACAGGAGGGATAGAGAGCAGCCAGCCGATAGAGCAGGAATGGGTTGTTTGTTTTGAGTGAGAGAGGCCGGAGTGATGTTTAACTTACACACACACACACACACACACACACACACACACACACACACACACACACACACACAGGCAGAAGGTATTTACAGTAATGACAGCAATGTCAAGGTTCTCATTGAGGTGCTTCTGAGAGTAGTGAATGCAATAGTAAACCCTATAATGAACCCTATGGTGAACCCTATAGTGAACACCATCATGAAGACTACAGAGACTATTATAGTGAACACTATAGCGAAGCCTGCGTGAGACCCTAACTCAACTAATGTGACTGATTTGGTCCGTGGCAGTCCCTGGAAAGAGGATTCATTCCTGGAGACACATATTGGCTCCAGGGGAACCAGTGAGCTGAGACTCACTCAACCAAGAGGATGAAGAGAGTGTGTGAGCGTGTGTGTGTGTGTGTACGTGAGTGAGTTAGGGAGTGACTGTGTGATTTTGTGTTTGCGTGTGTTTGTGTGCTAGAGCTATATGAGCACGTTGTGCGTGTGTGCGTTCATGCTTATGTGCGCGTGTGTGTGCAATGTGTGCACGTTGTATGTGTGCGCATTCATGCTTGGTGCGAGGGTGCGATCGTGTTTGCGTGTTTGATGGCATGTGTTTGTGTGTGTACTATGTACTAAGCTTGTGTGCGTTTGTTCCACGTGAACCCATGAATATGTGTCTGTGCGTATGTGTGTTTGTGTGCATCCTGGTGTATGCGTGTGTGAGTTGGTGCACGTGTGCCTCCATGTGTGTGTGTGTGTGTGTGTGTGTGTGTGTGTGTGTGTGTGTGTGTGTGTGTGTGTGTGTGTGTGTGTGTGTGTGTGTGTGTGTGTGTGTGTGTGCGTGCCTGACCTCGTGGTGATGGATCTGCGCCTGCAGCTCCTGGATGTTGCTGGTGGAGACGGGCCGGTCCTGGATGATGCGGTGGGCCTCCTCGATCAGCCTCTGGAGGTTCCTCACCTCCAGCTCGTACTGCTCATACTGCACCACCGCCTCCTGCACAGCCCCGCCCCCACAGAGGACACGCCCCATTAGAGCCACGCCCCCAGGGAGTACAGGCCCATTACAGAGCCTCGCCCCCAGGGAGGCCACGCCCCCCGAGAGGACACTCCCATTAGAGCAACGCCCCCATGAAGGACACACCCATTAGAGACACGCCCCCAGGGAGGACACGCCTATTACAGAGACACACCCCCAGGGACGACACGCCCCAATATAGGTCCACACCCCCCTAGAGAGGACATGTCCTGTTATAGAGCCACGCCCCCTAGCGATAGCACACCCCTTAGGGAGGGCACACCCTGTTATAGAGCCACACCCCCAGTGAGGTCACGCCCCTTTAAGGAGCCTCGCCCCCTTTAGTGGACAAGCCGTGATAGAGCCACGGCCCATTACCGAGCCACGCCCCCAACGAGGACACGCCCCATAATAGAGCCACGCCCCTTAGGAAGGATGTCAGAACACGAGTGGCTGCTAAAGATTGCAGCAAAAATCATCTCCAGTGACTGCATGCACGCATCCAAACATGAAACCTGGGATGAGTCATCGATGAGGTTCAGACAGCATGTAAACACTTCCAGCTGTCCCTCCGTCACCTGGGTGGATGAGGAGGACCTCCGTCCACACAGAGAGACGTCTCTTATCCCGGTACCTCCCCCACAGGGACCCCACTAGGCTGCCATGAGGACCGGCCAACATGGACACAATTAGTCAAGATGATTTAGCCTCAGTCTAAACCCCCCCCCCCCCCCCCCCCCCCCCCCTCGGCCCCGGCGACTAATCTTCACCAAAATAAGATTAGCAGAGTAATCGCCATGGCGACAGATGAACAAGGGGGGGGGGGGGGGGGTACAACAGGGGCGGGGCCAGGGGAACCATGACTTTCCTGAACAGACATGCTGGGAACTACAGGGAGCAACGGTCAGGATTCAGATCCATCACGTTCCACTGGATTTGGAATGTGAGGTAACGTTTTAACGTGATGTAACGTTTTTTGATGCAACATTTTAAACGTTTAAACCTATTTTAAAAGGTGGGATGCATGCTGAAATGATCTGAGCAATGGTGGTTCATTTCACTCAACCTTGAAGTGAACTTATGATTTCAAAATGCCATCGGTATGTAATCTATGTGTATATAAAGGTAAGGTATAAGATTTAGATTTGTTTATATTTTCTCTCTGAATAATCTCAAAGATCATTTCAAGGACACAACTAAACAAACATTCTCCATAGCCTATACTAAAGAGTCCAACTCAAAGACCATAAAGGATAATATAGAGTTATTGCCCAGCCCTAATACAAGTCAACCAGCGGGTAGCTATAGAATGACACCAGTTGCTGTCAAACGCGCGAGGTGACAGAATCTCTGTCCATGTACTTGCTTGCTGTGTGATGCATCTGTTCCATAGCTGTGGGTCAGGATGGAACACTGTGTATTCCACATCTCACAGCTGATCTACACAAGCGTGCTCTGAAGAGGGCTATTTGTACGCATCTCAGTGTATATTTGTACATGTTTCTCTTTCTTTATATTTAAATTCGGTATGTATTGATGATAATGTTGTAAAAGTTGTATAGCAACAGTCTTGAAGTCATAATTCTATTTTTATTGTTTTTATATTCTGTAGTAGTTTGTATTTATATATTTAGTATCCTGCGTTCTGTCTTTTTACCAACTTGATTCACTGTGCATTTTCTAAGTTATTTTGCTTCCTGGTATGAAATGAAGTACTCGAAACCAAACAAATCAGCCTTGCTTCCTTCCTGTCGGTTTCTATCAAAGAAAACCTAGGAGGAGCAGAGGAAACTGACAACAAGTGTATTTCTACAGTTGCAAACTACATTGTGTTGCTTTGAAACAACACTTCTTCAAAGTTTAATACTGTACCACTGGACGAGTTTATATTCACTTTTAATAGCCAATTAAACTATTACTAATCCCTGCCTAGAGCAACGTGAGTGGTCGAAACCAAAAAGGAAGCAAAAGAAAATCAAACACCCCGTTCAGCGAGACATGGGCTAGACTGCCGGCAGTCTTCACTGCATTTGTAGTCTGATTTGTAAATACAAATGCAACAAGCCCCCCCTTAAGAACTCATTGAATGTTGTACGTCCTGACACTTAATGTACACACTTATTTTATGTTGTACGTCCTGGCACTTAAAAATAGGAGCATCATGTAGCATCTTATCTTTGCTGGGTTAACCTAACAATTGTTAGTGCTTGGCACTTGGTTCTATGAACATCCTCACTCTACTGACAGCAATATATTGTTTCTCTTTCTTCAGACAAATGTACTCATTGTAAGTCGCTTTGTAAAAGCGTCTGCTAAATGCCCTCAATGTAATGCAAAAATAATTAACAACAGCACATTTGCCCCAACTCTGCATTGGCTGTGTGAGTGCTGCCCCCTGCTGTACCTGCAGGATATTGCACTGCTGGATGGTGGTGTGCTGCAGCTGGCTGGCCTCGTGCTGCAGACTCTGGGCAGTGCGGCAGATGGGCAGGCTGGCCACTACCTCCTCCGGCAGCCGGAGGGCGCTCTGGCACTGCTGCACCGTGGTCACCTGCTGCTTGAAGCCCTCCATCTCCACCAGCAGGCGCTGGAGACGGAGCACACCAAGACGTGAGGGGTGATGTCTGTGTTTGTATGTGTGTACAGTGCGAATTGTGACTTTTCTACATCTGTGTCAGAGAGTGTATGTGTAACTTTGTCCGTACGTGTAGCTGTGTCTGAATGTGTGTTTGTCTTGATGTTTTGTGTGTGTGTGTGTGTGTGTGTGTTTGTGTGTGCGTGCGTGCGTGACTTTGCATGTGCGCGCGTGTGTGTGTGTGTGTGCGTGTGTGTGTGAAACTTTGTCCTTGTGTCTGTTTGTGTATGGGTATGTATTTTGGTGTGTGGGTGTGTGTGCGTAACTTTGTCTGTAGGTGTTTGTGTATGTGTGTGTAGCCGTGTCTGAATGTGTGTAATGTCTGTAAAGTGTCTGTGTAGATGTGTGTGTGTGTGTGTGTGTGTGTGTGTGTGTGTGTGTGTGTGTGTGTGTGTGTGTGTGTGTGTGCGTTTGTGTGTGCGTTTGTGTGTGTGATTCTTTAAGTGCACACGCGTGCCGTGCACGGGTGTGTGTAGATTTGCAGTGTGTGTGTGTTCGTCTACCTGTCTGTGTGTGAGCTGTTCTCGGAGGCTCAGACGGTTGAGGTCCGGCGAGGCCAGGGTGGTCTGGACCTGTTCCAGGGTGGCGTGGAGGCTCTTCACCTCCGCCTCCAGGCGCATCATATCCTGTCAGGGACAGGAAGTCAGACACCCACACTGAGTATAATAGGAGGTTTGTTTCTCCAGGTGACAGCCTTGGACTCTGTTAAGTGGCTCGGGTTTCGGTTTATTGCTACTGAATGGATGCTGTTTTTATTAATACTTCTAAAAGGTTTTGAAAACATTTCATCAAATAAATATTAAAAAGTCAATTTGAAATAAGTATGCTTTTGCTTTATGCAAGATGATTTATAAAAGGTATAGCTATCTACTAACTATTCTTTTACTTTTTAGGAAATTATCTATTCAAAGCCTTTATTTGGATGCAGTAAGCCTTCTTGGTCACAGTTGGTACGTAACAAACTCAAAAGATAATGGCATAATTAGGAAAGGAATATTCAATATAAGAAGGAGGCAACACAGTCAGAATTTGACCGTCCTCTTTAAACATCCCCAAAAAAACAAGTTAAACAAGATCAAACAAATCCCTTCCGACATTTCAATCAGGCTTTAATGCGTTACTTCATGGTAAAACGCTTTGTTACCAGACGCCCGCCGACTTCATTAGATAAACGGTTTCTGCCACCGAGCATAAACGCGTCGCTAGGGAAACACATATCTTGGGTTCGCCACAAGGGGGCACTCTAGTCACACATAAATTGTAAGATTATTTCAACTTTTTTACTACACTAACTACCTCGCAGACCTTGCAGAAGAATACATACTGTATATTATTTTAATATTATTCAAATTATATGTTAATCTTAATGTTATTCGAATTTTGACAACCAAGCGAGAAGAGAATGAAGTATGCTACATTTATAAATAAATACTATTCCGATAAGCGATTGTGCTGAAGCCTATTGAAGCACACCATTACGCTATTATGAACAGCTTATCAATGAGCATTATTATAGGTCTTGCACATCAGAATGCAGCGTTTTGTTCTTCACTACTCCGCCATCTTGAGAGTACTCAAGAGAGTTACGCTAATAAAAAATCCTAAACTGACGTTAATATACCGTAACCTGTGCTTATGAAAACTTAGTTTTGCTACATCTTCCAACAACAATGTCTCCCTATAATGACAAATTATCATAAATGTATGACCCAAAAGAACACAATAACGAGAAAAAAACAACGCTCCCAAAATGGCGGCGGTCCTCGCGCCGTGACATCACGTGTGTATGTGTGTGTGTTTGTGTGTGATGACTTTCTTTTTTGTTTTGTTATCAAGGAATATCTTCTTAATAGGTCGTTATTGAACTTTGTCGTTAAGGACCCCCTTGAGAACGAGACGGGTTCTTCTCGAGGGGGTGTGAACCATCGTGGCGCCCGCGCCCCGATACACAAGGCGTGCCGCCCCCTCACCTTGGCGGCGTCCTGCAGGCTCTGGAGGCGCGTCCTGGCGTGCTGCTGCAGCTCCTCGGCCCTCCGGCTCAGGTGGTTCACCTGCTGGCTCCACCCCCGGGTGCGCACCACCTGGCCCAGCTGCCCCTCCCTCTCGGCCATGGCCTCCAGGTCGCCATGGAGACCGCGGCACTCCCGCAGCAGGGCCTGTTGCCATGACGGCGGCGAGCGAGTCACAAAAGTCAGGGCCCGGCACAGAACCTTGAAAACGGAGGGGCTAGGGGCCTATTGTACGGGGGGTGGGGGGGTGGGGGGGGGGGAGCGATTAGGCTAATTAAGGCGCGCCGTCGGGGATAATAGCAGCTTCTCCGGGAGACTGATTAACCGCCGGCGTCGCAGGAACTAGACCGGCGCAGCATTTACACGCAGACCAAGCCTAGGAAACAATTAAGTCGGATGCCAATTTGTCTACCAGAGAATTGCCGAGCGAAAGAAAAAGCTAAGACAATAGAGGAGCGACAATGGGCTGATTACAATTTACAAGGAGGCTGCATGGATTAGTGGGAGAGGAACGCACGGCAGGGGGGGGGGGGGGGGGGGGGGGGGGGGGGGGCAGGGTGGGGTGAGGGCGGGGAGACGCTCGCGCTGGGTTCGTCCCGTATCGCACGCTGTGCACCACGCACCCAATATCGGTCCTATTGTTCCACGTACTTTTGGCTAAGTACGGCAGTAGGTATCTTTTCAGACACACTTCTCAGCCTGTTATTATCTCGCCACTTCCTGAGAGTCTCCTTATTGGTTGTCGTGAACACTGCATTGCATTGTGGGATATATACGACGGCGTCCTTTGCTTTCGTACTGTAATATTTCCCCTGGAAATAGTTTGCACTTCCCGTACTTTCGGTTTTAAATGTTTAGGACATAGTAAAACAATCACACTAACTTCTTTAAGCACACATCATAACATTTTAGGGCGGAGTCTCACCTGGTGGGCTCTGATTTGCTCCTGCAGCTGAGAGGCGGAGCTCCAGATGATGTTGCCGGTGACCAGGGCCTCTGCCTTCTCCGTCCATCCCATAATGAACGACCTCATCCCCTTGTACTCCTCATACTGCCTCTCAGCCTACTCACCAGAGAGAGAGAAAGAGAGAGATGACAACATTGACCACAAAACATGAGCTGGAAAGTACACAAAATACAACAGAGTACCTCCAAATGGCTTCATGAAATTAAGGGATGCAGATTAGAAACTATTCAAATGGTGATTTACCATCCGCAAATCATGGCTGTGATTAAAGTCGTGAACTCTAAAGAACCTCAAATCCAGCTGAGTTGAATGCGAGCGAAACATGTTCATGTTCGTGTCTACTCTACCAACAGCGATATATTGTTGTTTCTCCTTCTGACAAATGTACTTATTGTATGTCGCTTGGGATAAAACCCTTAATTTAAATGTAAATATCATGTTCAATTCAAACCCCTATTCAGAATCTACACTGCACATCTTCCAACAACAACGTCTCCCTATAATGACAAATGATCATAAATGTATGACCCAAAAGAACACAACAACGAGAAAAAACAACGCTCCCGAAATGGCGGCGGTCTTCGCGCCGTGACATGTACTCATTGTATGTCGCTTGGGATAAAACCCTTAATTTAAATGTAAATGTCATGTTCAATTCAAACCCCTATTCAGAATCTACACTCTACGATCTCGCACTACTGCGAGACCTTTTAGCCTCAAAGTGTCTTTATGTGTGTGTGTGTGTGTGTACACTGGAATGCATGTATGGATGACTGTTGACCCGTGGACCGCAGAGGGACCCGCCCACCTCCTTCAGCCGGCTGGCCCGGTGATGGGCCTGCTGGGCGGTGAGCCGCTGGGTCTCCCCCAGCCGGGCCAGGCTGTCCCCCAGCTGTCTGCACAGCAGGGGGTTCTGCTCGCCGAACTCCTGCACAGCCACACCCAGCTCGGCCAGGGAGCCGCCGCAGCCCTCGCACTCCTCACACAGACACTGGGGGGAGGAGAGAGGGGGGAGGGAGGATGGGGGAGGGAGGAGGAGGTGGGGGAGGGAGGAGTGGGGGTGGGGATGGGGATGGAGGGGAGGAGGGAGAGGGGAGAGGAGGGAGGGAGAGGGAAGGAGAGGGGAGAGAG
>NC_044068.1:3935740-3948944 GCF_902167405.1 Gadus morhua
CAATAATTCAATTCTCGGTATTCATTGACGCATGAATAGCCACTGTTCTCTGACACGGCCCAAAGCAAGGCCAGTCCGTAGGCGGAGAGAAGGCCATTATGGTCTGTAAAACAATGGATGCACAGAGGGGGCAAAGGGACAACCAGAAAGCGCCACGTCGAAGGAAGTGGAACGCTTCCCACAGTGTGACCTCATTTCCTTGTTTGGCCGGGGCTTGTGGGAGCTCTGGTGAGCTGGAGTTTGTAAGGGGCGGGATAATGGGTCAGAAGGCGGGAAAGTGTCTGACATCATCGCAGCGCTTTGGCGGGAGAATTCCTCCTGGCCCACAGCCTGGGATTACATCACCCTACAACGGCTGAACACTGGTCTGTTTCTGTCTCTGACCAGACTGTAAATCAGCGATGAGCCACGCTCACTAATGGACTAAAGATGTGAGAGTTACGAATGGAAGAATGTTTTTACATGTATGTGGATAATGTAAGAAAATAATTTTTGATGTCGGGACAATCGGGATCTACTCAAGTGACTAAAGGAATCATTTAAGAAGCACGTCATTACTACAACTAGGATCACACAATCACACACACAACCGCACATACACAACCACACGGCGCATATATACAACCACACACACACACACAAAAATATTCACAACCACACACACACACACACATTCACAACCCCACACACACACACACACACACACACAATACCACAACCACACACACACACACACACACACCTTTTCATTGAACTTCCTCCACTCGCGGACCGTGTCCTCCAGTGCCCTCTCCTGGCCGCGGGCCACACTGCGGAGCCTGGTCAGCCGTTGCCATAGTGACGAGACGGAGTGGCCGGCGACGGCTGCCCGGCCGGCCTCGGAGCCGAGGGTCTCCAGGGCCGAAGCCTTCTCTCTCAGCGCGGTCAGCGACCGCTCGGCCGAGTCCATCCCGCCCAGCAGAGACTGAAACACACACACAACGCACAACCACACAACGCACAACCACACAGCACATAAACACACAGCACACAGTGCACGACACACGACACACGACACACAACCACACAACACACAACAACACAACACACAACAACCCAACACACAGAACATAAACACACAGCACACAACGCACAACACACAACCACACAACACATGACACACAACGCACGACACACGACACACAACCACACAGCACACAGCACACAACACACAACAACACAACATACAACCACACAACACACAACACACAACACACAAACACACAAACAACCACACAACCCAACAACACAACACACAACCACACAACACACAGCACATAAACACACAGCCGCACCACACACAACACACAACAACACAACACACAACAACACAACACACAACCACACAAACACACAGCACACAACCACACAACAACACAACACACAACCACACAACACAAACACACAATACACAAAACACAACACACAAACACACAACATATTTATAACTCTGTTTAGTGTAAATACTGCAGAAAAAAGTAGTGAAGAGGGGGAATTTGCGTGTGGGTGCAGAAAAAGACGATCGACGCCACCGCATTCTCGCGCGACACCGACCTTGTAGCTGTGGAATTTGTCTTCTGCTTCCAGGAGACCGGCTGCCTTGGCTGAAGGGAAGGAACTCATTGTGTTTTCTGCAGTGTTCATCCAACCAATCAGGGCCTCCCGCTCCTGCTGGAACGAGCTCCATAGAGACGCAGCGCTAAGGACGAGTAAAAGAAGAGAGGAACAGTGTTAGAAGGTACAACCCAGCGAGACAGCGAATGCACTTAATCCGTCACATATAACAATGGTGGAGACAGGGCGATACATGTGAGGATGAATGTAAGCTTTAACACGTTTTGCATCTGAAGGGGTCTGTGAATTCACACACAGACACGCACACTCACACCTACACGCAAACAAGCACGTACCCACACACACAAACACACACAGACAGACATACAGACACACACACACACACACACATGCACGTACACACAGACTGACACGCATCTGAAGCATCCGAAGAGGCCAATGAATACACACACGCACACACATACACAAACACACATGCGTACACACACACACACACACCATACACACAGACACACACAGACACACGTACACACACAGACAGACACACCACCCCACACACACACAGGCACACAGACAGACACACCGCCCCACACACACACACACACCGCCCCACACACACACACACACACACACACACACACACACACACACACACACACACACACACACACACACACACACACACACACACACACACACACACACACACCTCTGCAGAGCTTGGTGCCGCTCCTCAAGCTGCTGTCTGAGCGTGATGTTCCTCAGCCTCATCTCCTCCACGCGTCTCCTCAGCTCCTGCATGGCCCCCGCCGGCCGCACCAGAGGCTTCAGCAGGGGCTGCAGGGCCCGCAGCTCCTCCAGCCCCGCCCCGAAGGCCCCGTCCCGGTCCAGGAGGTCCCGCAGCCCCCTGCTGCTCTCCGATTGGTCCTCCGGGTCCACCCCCAGGCCCGCCCCGTGGAGGGCGGCCCCCGCGGCGTCCACCCAGGTCTGGGCAGAGCGCTGGGAGTCGCTGTAACTCTGGACCAGAGGGAGGGCCTGGTCCACGGCCAGCTGTAGAACGGAGGAGAGGTTCAATGCTGGGGTTGAGGACGTTTTATTGTGAATGGGTGAAATCTAGAGAAGATGATACATTTTACACTTATGACTAGTGGTGCAAGGGTTCACGGGTTTCCCGTGATCCGTACGGATCAACCATCACGGTTCGGGACGCAAGTGATCCGCGGATCAGCTGATAAAAAAAAAAAGTTGTGCGTTGACGTGATCAGCGCATGTTTAGAGGACAATTCCGGTATTGACAACATCATCAAGTATCGTAGCGAAATACAGTTTCTGTTTCGTTTTATTTGGCGTTCCGTAAATCCCATTGAAACAGAAACCGGAACCGGAACCGGGCGTGTTTAGGTTTGGTTGTAGTCTTTTCGCTCGGTTCACCGTATCAACAGTAGGGCTAGAACCGAGCGAAAAGACTACAACCAACCCCCCTTGCAATGAGCAATGAGTCTCCGAACCAAAATCAATGGATTTACAAAATGCCAAATAAAACACCACAGAAACTGTATTTCGCTACCAAACTAAAAAAAAGAAGATAAGGATGTCTGCATTGCCTTGGGAGAGTGTAGACTCTAAACTCCCCAGGCAATGCAGACATCCTGAATTGTAAATCCAGGCTTAGGGATTATTTACTATCCTATCCATGTTAAAAAGAAGAAGGAATAATGCCTCAGATTGCTATTTTTTTAAATATTGACCATGCTTAAAGGAAGCAGGATTATTACCTAAATGTTCCCTTTATTTTGTTTTTACACAGTTGGAGATTTTATATAAAGTCACATGTCTTGTTATCTTTATTGTTGTTGTTGATCCGAAAATGATCCGACCCGTGACTCAAAAACCGTGACCCGATCCGAACCGTGAGCTTTGTGATCCGTTGCACCCCTACTTATGACGTAGGACTACAGGTTTATGTGCCTATTAGAAAAGCACCTTTGGAACAACATATTTGAAAAAATACTTTTTGAGTACATAAGCAAGTAAGTTAGTAAGTAAGTACCTGTTTAGCGCTAAGTAAGTAAGTAAGTATGAAAGTAACCTCAGTGAGTAAGTAAGTAAGTAATTGAGGGTAAGCAAGCAAGTACGTAAGTAAGTAAGTAATTAAGTGTGTAAGTAAGCAAGTAAGTAATTAGGTAAAGAAGTAAATTAGTAAGAACGTACCTGTTTAGTGCTAATGGCTTTGGTGACTTCTGCTTCCAGCTTGTGAAGTCGCTGCAGCTGCTTCTCTACACTGGCTGGCACCTTTTCCTTCCTGCCGTCAAATCTCTGCTTCTCTCTGCTGCCCAAGGCACCTGCCACCCGTAAGACGCCCTCCACCTCCTCCTCAACGATCCTCAGTCTCCTCAATTCCTCCTGCACATTCTCCACCTCGACCTCCGAAAAGGCCAAAGGCTCCTCAATCTTGTCTTTCATCGCAACCAACCACGCTAAAACTTTCTCTGTCCCTCTCGTGAAATCTTCATTCTGGCACACATTCTTTTCCCTTTCCGTGATGCTCCTCCGTACTTCTGATTGTAACGATCGCAGGGATTCCTGCCTTAAAGTGACGTCCTGGATTGCCGAAGGTTCAAAGTTCACATTAAGGCTTTTGAGTTTTCGCTCACACCCTTCCGCTTGAGAACTCAAGCTCTCCACACTTTCAAGTAGCCCCAAGACGCCCGTCAAACTGTCCGTGGCGCACAGGCGGTCGTCTGATTGCAGTCTCACCAGACTCCCCCTCACAGCGTCGCACTCTGACTCAAAGTGCGCCGAGGCACGGTTGTGCTCCACCACCGTCTCCAAGCAATCGCCCAACAGTTTCCTCTTCTGATCGATTTGGCGTTTCAGGGTGTCGTGGATCGCGACCAACCGCTGTATCTCCTCCACGCTGCAGCGCTGACCGCGGCTGTGGAAGGCCTCCCGTTTCCCCATCAGCTCCCTCACCGCCGGGCCCAGGTGGGCCAAACTCCCCTCCAGGTTGCCGTACTCGTCGCGCCGCCGCGCCACCTCCTCCTCGCTCGCGGCTACGGCCTGCTTCGCCAGATTGTCGTGCTGTCCCTTGAGCTCCTCCAGAGCGTTCCTCGTGATCTCCAAGAAAGTGCTGAAGTCGTTCCTCTCCAGGATGGCCTGCTGCACCCTGTCCCGCTTCTCTTTGGCCAGCGCTAGGATGCTGTTGTACTGCTGCGGGAGGGCGTTGAGCCTCTCGTCCAGGTAGCAGTGGTCTATCTCGTTCAGCGTGGGCAGGATCTCCTGGCCGATCCGCTGCACGATGAGCAGGAGGTTCTCATACTCCGAGGCCTGCTCCAGGACGCGCTGGTAGCAGGACAGACGCGCCTGCAGGTCCGAGCTCTGCGGGGCGTCCGTCAGGTCGATCTCGGGGAAGGTGACGGTGTCCGCCTGCCTCAGCCAGCCGCAGGTCTTGTCCAGGTCGATCTGGAAGTACTTGCGGGCGGTCATGGCCTTGTCCAGGTCGGTCAGGCGCTGGGCGGTGCGCTGCTGCACCGTCTCGAAGGCCACCTGCAGCTCCTCCAGCCGGGCCAGGGTCTCCACCCTCTCGTGGTCCGTGGCGTCCCTCTCGAGGCCCCGTCCCTGGGCCCACAGAGAGGCCAGCTCCCCCTGGTAGGTCCGCAGGCTCCGCTGCACGCCCTGGCCCGCGGCCACCTGCTTGGCCAGGTCCTCGGGCAGGAGGGCCACGTGGTCGTCCACTAAGGCCTTGCTCTCCTGCTGCTGAACCCAGGCCAACGCGCGCCCCAGACCCTGCAGGAACTGGGTCCGTTCTGTGAAGGCCTGCAGGGATGAAACACCAGCATTAACATCGGGTAGACCTTCGGTCTACTCTCTCTTGTCACACTCTTGTAGGCATTCGGCATGAGATAAAGATACATGATTATATTGACATTTATACTGGTGTTGTCACTGATTATCATCAAGTCCACTCTACCTTGCTGAGGTACTTCCTCCTCTGGGTGACCCGCGCGCCCAGCGCCTCCACCTCGCTCTGGGCCTGCTCCACCAGCTCCTGCAGGCTCCTCTTCTCGCTCAGGCCCAGGCGGGAGGCCACGGCCTTGGCCTCGCTGACCGCCTGCCCAAGCAGCTGCTGCCGCGCCTCCAGCTCCACGCACACGCTCAGGTGGTCGAACAGGAAGCTCTGGGCCACGTCCGGCGGGGGGCTGGTCTTCAGCGCCGAGGTGAGAGAGGGCCTCTGCTCCTCCACCCACTCCCGGGCGTCCCTCAGCTGGGCCTCCACCCTGGCCATGTCCTCCAGCGTCCCGGCCGAGTCCTGGATCTTCTTCTGGATCAGGCCTTCCAGCTGGGCCCAGCGCTGCTCCAGGTACCCCACCTGGTGGAGGGGGAACACCGGGTCAACATCGTCACCCCCTCTTGTAGAATGAATGAGGGTCGAGTATCATTTTATAACTCAGCTTTATTTGATGAAGAACAATCCTCATACAACAGGCGTACTTCACAGTTTGTCTAGACAACGTGCATGTCCCGTTGCAACGCTGTCACAAAACCATCTCAACTCTGAATTGCTATTCACCACATATATATGTACATACATATGTACACCTCTCGTCTCAGCTCGGTCTACAATGATCTGTGACCAAGCCGAGACAGCACATGTATAGCTGTTCCGATATCATATTATCCCTTCCCGATACCGATTCAGATTCTTCAACTTGAGTATCGGCCTATAACGAGTATATACCGATACAGCATCTAGCATTGTAACTACTAATAGCACTCGTTCTTATTGAGGTGTTCTCTTACGATGACAGCAATGTAAAGTCGGTCGACAATTGGATTTCCGTACTCGCCGATACCCAATACTGCGCTTGAGGGAGTATCGGAGGCATTTCCCCTGGACCCCTACCTGCTGCTTGACCAGCTCCTTGTCCAGCAGGCTGAGTCGGGGCAACACGGTGTGCTTCTGCTCCCTCAGGTCCTCCAGTGTGGCCCTCTGCTCCTGCAGGTCGCTGGACAGCTTCTTCAGGGCCTCCAGGTGCTCACTGGTGCTCTCTGTGTCCGCCCTGGTGGATGAACAGGGGATAACAGGGGGTTAGGGATCCATATCCAAGCAAGAGCAACTATCCCAGGTTGCCAGGTATGGATATAACGTTGCAGGAGATTGCGGACTTATAAAGCGATGGTTATTTGTTATACTCAACAATGTTGAAAGGTAAAGGTTCCCAATGTGTGAACTTACTGCTCTGATCTACTTCACTGGGAGGAATTGGTTGACCTAGCGATTGTAAGTGCTTGGCCCTTGTTTCTAACGTGGTTCAAACGTCCTTTGTAAGTCTGTACACTGTTGGTCGCTTTGGATGAAAGCGTCTGCTGAATGCCCTAAATGAGAACAAGGTGTTCACATTCTGGTTCCCCACAAGGTGTGGGGAACCAGAATTTCTAGAAAATGGCGTCATGGACCGAGAGACATGGCAACCGCTGCCCTCCCTGTTATCCAGTCCTGAAATCCCTGCAGTCTACGACAACCAGGGCCGAAGAAGACCAAAGACGCCCCCGGAGGAGGGTAACAAAGGAACCGCGGGCACACCTGGCCAGGTAGTCCCACTCCCTGGAGACCTGGTGGAAGAGCTCCTCCACGGCCGCCACGCTCTCCTGGTACTCCCCGCTGTGCTGCATGTCCTCCCCCCGCTGGGCCTCCAGCTCCTCCGCCCTCTGGCCAAGCTCCACCCAGCTGCCCCTCAGCCGGCCGACGGCCTCCAGGGCGGGGCAGCCCTGGCCGTCCGTCAGCCGGACCAGCGTGTCGCTCAGGTGGGTCACGTCGCACTGCCGGTCACGCACCTGCTGCAGGAACTCCTGAAGGAGGTGGGGGGCGTTGCCAAGGTTACTTCAGGACAGATGGAGCGTTGCCAAGGTTACTTCAGGATATATGGAGCGTTGCTGGGGTTACGTCAGGATATAGGGTTGATAAGGTTACTTCAGGATATATGGAGCGTTGCTAAGGTTACGTCAGGATATAGGGTTGATAAGGTTACTTCAGGATATATGGAGCGTTGCTAAGGTTACGTCAGGATATAGGGTTGATAAGGTTACTTCAGGATATATGGAGCGTTGCTAAGGTTACCTCAGGATATAGGGTTGATAAGGTTACTTCAGGATATATGGAGCGTTGCTAAGGTTACGTCAGGACATAGGGTTGATAAGGTTACTTCAGGATATATGGAGCGTTGCTAAGGTTACGTCAGGACATAGGGTTGATAAGGTTACTTCAGGATATATGGAGCGTTGCTAAGGTTACGTCAGGATATAGGGTTGATAGGGTTACTTCAGGATATATGGAGCGTTGCTAAGGTTACGTCAGGATATAGGGTTGATAAGGTTACTTCAGGATATATGGAGCGTTGCTAAGGTTACGTCAGGATATAGGGTTGATAAGGTTACATTAGGTTGTATGGAGCGTTGATAAGGTTACATTATGATATAGGGAGTGACAAGTATGTATGTATGTATGTATGTATGTATGTATTAGGGATGGGCACGAGTAGTAAATTCCAAACTCGAGTGATCGAAGGAATTCCTCGAGGATCAATCGAGTACTCGTTAAATCAAATCTATTTTTAGAATGCAACGCATCTGCAGCAGGAATAGGCGGCAGGCCTGATGATGAACGGCAATTACCAACCAAACATGTAATGCTTATTCTCCATCAAAACAGTCAGAGTTATCAGAGTATTCATTATTTATTTTTGCAAACGTTCAAAACACATTTTCCTTACAAAAATAAATATGCGTCTCACAATTTAAATCACGTCGAACCAAGGCCTGTAACAGTTTAAAAAAAACGAAACAAGTAGCCTAACCATTGCAAATAAATGCTTAAAGCTGCAAATAAAACGGCAGCAAATGGACTATGGAAATACTCAGCGTTGTGATCTTCTCTACACGCCCGGGATTACAGCTGCGTCTTGCGGCGGTGAAAATAGCCGACACACTTTCACTTTCACCGTTGCTGCGGGTCTGCTTTCCCGAACTCACCGTTGTGTTTCAGGAGCATATGTTGCCGCATAGTACTTTCTGGTAGCTCGATTTCGCTTGGCATATATTACATTTCACCTTATGATCTCCTATTTCTTTAAAGTATTTCAATTCTTCGCTGTGATTTGCTTTAACCGCCATCTCTTAACTTTTTGAATTCTGGCGTGCCTGCACACGCCACGGAACGCGCCATGGAAATGGATGCATTTAATTTTCTTTGTGCCCACGTCATGCGTTAGTGGCGCCGACAGAAAATTGATACATTTGCTTCAGAAAACTTTGTTTGTGTGTGTATATGCAAACTCGAGTTTGCCTGTCCACCAATCGAGTTCATTTGTAACGAGTAGTACTCGAGTAATCGATTCCTCACGCCCATCCCTAGTATGTATGTATGTATGTATGTATGTATGTATGTATGTATGTATGTATGTATGTATGTATGTATGTATGTATGTATGTATGTATGTATGCATGCATGCATGCATGTATGCATGCATGCATGCATGCATGCATGCATGTATGTATGTATGTATGTATGTATGTATGTATGTACTGTATATATGTATGTGTAATGTGTAATGCTGAGGATCCATTGAAGTGCAGTCTTGAGTGTGAAGTGGTTTGGATGAGCAGTTCTTGAAAAAGCTGTGAGCAGCAATACAAAAACAAAGCAATGAGCCCATTCTGAACGGCACTGAGCTAGCACTATTATATGTAATTTCTTTTCAGTAAAATGGCTCCCAGCATTGTTCCCGTTCAGGGTTCTGTGAACTACTAGTCTCTGCTTCTCTCAGTGTGGATGACATGTGCAGCGAAGCCACCTTATTAACGCCTCCAGATTTTAATTGGAAAATTTGTGCGCTCAATGTCATATGAATGGGAGGTCATTTCGAATCAGTAGCTAGAGTAGAAAGGGCTGCGCTGTTGGTAGAATGCAGACTTCGAACCCTTTGTTAAAATGACCATCGCACTATCACATTAAAACTAAACCGCTGGGCATCTGCCTGTGGTGAAACCACCAGTTCAGCCAGGGCAAATACTTTATAATTCATCATCATTATCATCCTCCTCATCCTCATCTTCACAATCACCACCGTCATTATGATTGTCACCATCATCATCATCATCATCTTCTGCACCATCATCACCATCACCACCACAACCTACACCATCATCGGCACCACAATCACCACCTCCACCTCCACTACCCCCATCATCATCACCAACACCACCATTGTCCCCATCCTCACCACCATCACCATCTCCACTACCACCGACCCCACCACCACCACCACCACCATCACCCCAACCACCTCCACCGCCCTCCTGGTCACAGACCTGGGCCTTGTCCAGCTGGTTCTGGGCGATCTTGGGCTCCAGCTCGGCGGGCCTGCGGGCCAGGCTCTGACGGTGCTGGTCCATCTCCCTCAGCTGCACCTTCAGGTCCGCCTGCTGCTCCTCCACCTCCCGCCAGCTGTCCGCCACCTCCTCACACATCAGCATGCGGTCCTCCACCTGTACGGCCAGCATCACCATTTCTTTATTGTATAACTTATTTTTCTATATATTTTTGTATTAGTATAATAAAAAAAAAAATCTTTTTTTTTTACCGTATAATTATTATTTTTTTCTTTTGAAATAAAATATAGAAATAAAAACAATGTGAACAAAACTAAACTATAAAAACTAAATATATATTTAATCACCCTGGTGCATTCAGGAAAAGGGCATTTTTGTAGTCTTCACAAATAAAAAGACATGGCCAAAACCTATGAGCATTCTGCATGGAGAGTGTATAGGGTGCAGGACTGAGGTGTGTAGGATGGAGGGTGGAGGGCGTAGGTTCGGGTGGAGCAGACGCACCTGCAGCTTGACCTCCTGGATGGCGTTGGCCGCCTCTCTGACCCGCTGCTCCGTCAGGTCGCAGGTGGAGCACACCAGGTGGAGGTAGGTGCTGGCCTGCTCCTGGAGGGCCCGTTCCTGCTTCACCTGAGCACAGACCGCACCCGGTGGTTAATGGAGGAGCACCACCCTTCGTCCCCATGGCGATGATGGGTGATGGGTTGATGGAGACATGCAGGCCGCTGCCAAAGGTTGGCTCTCAAAATGTACTTTGAGTCATTACGGTTTTTTTTTATAATTACTAATAAAACCAAATTATTTTATTCAAATGCGAAACTAAAAATATTACTGTAAAAAATATATTTTTTATGGGATAAAAAATATATACGTTTATTTTTATAACAAAAAAATAATAACAAAACAATATATAGAAATATAAAATATAGATATGTTTTTTTTTTGGTATATGGGTAAGTTGGGAGTTAGCCGGAGAGACCCACCTGCACCAGCGCCCCCTCCAGGCTGACGGGGGGGTGTGCTGGAGGCTCGGGCTCGTCCGCCACCGTGGCCAGCCAGGTCTGGCACTGCTGCAGGGCGTCCTGCAGGCTGACGTGTCTCTGGAGCTCCCTGTCCAGACTCTGGTACACCTGAACACAGACCAGACGAGACTGTGAGACCTCACCCACTGTAGGAGATAAAGACTCTGGTACACCTGAACACAGACCAGGCGAGACTGTGAGACCTCACCCACTGTAGGAGATAAAGAATCTGATACACCTGAACACAGACCAGGTGAGACTGTGAGACCTCACCCACTGTAGGAGATAAAGACTCTGGTACACCTGAACACAGACCAGACGAGACTGTGAGACCTCACCCACTGTAGGAGATAAAGAATCTGATACACCTGAACACAGACCAGGTGAGACTGAGACCTCACCCACTGTAGGAGATAAAGACTCTGGTACACCTGAACACAGACCAGACGAGACTGTGAGACCTCACCCACTGTAGGAGATAAAGACTCTGGTACACCTGAACACAGACCAGGTGAGACTGTGAGACCTCACCCACTGTAGGAGATAAAGACTCTGATACACCTGAACACAGACCAGACGAGACTGTGAGACCTCACCCACTGCAGGAGATAAAGACTCTGGTACACCTGAACACAGACCAGGTGAGACTGTGAGACCTCACCCACTGTAGGAGATAAAGACTCTGGTACACTGTACACAGACCAGAGGAGACCGTGAGACCTCACCCACTGTAGGAGATAAATGTATTCACTTGAGCACAACAGATGAAGATGCTGAATGGGTTGTCGTGATCATCACTAAAAGCCTAACCGTACTTATTGATGATAATAAATATGAATATATATTCACTTTAGGATCCCTAACATATAATGCCACTGAATTGTTCTGAATGTCACTAAAAGCCTAAATATAGTACTATAAATCCATATAAGACCACGACAGAAGAGAACCCTGAGAAGGGAAGCTGAACGAGCACCACGCCAAGGAGCTGTCTCTGCTGCGTTCTAAAATAACCTCCATCCGTTCCTCTTTTGGTTGCCCCCCCCCCCCCCCCCCCCCCCCCTGGCCCCGCCCTGCCCCGCCCGACAGATGAACAGATAGGTGGTGCCTGGGCTGACAGGTGTTGAATGTGGAGGCGCCCTTCCTCTCCAGGGGAGGGGAAACAGCCGGGTCTTGATTGGCAGTGTTAATATCAGACCCCAAAAGGACTGTGGTGGGGGGGGTGGGGGTGCAGGAGGAGGAGTGGGGGTGTTCCATCATTGACAGACACGCCTTGGCGTTCAGCCCGGGAGTTTTGGCAGAGGGGTGGGGGGGGGGGGGGGGGGGGGGGGGTGACCGAAGAGGCTAGGATATTAGAGCTGGCTTCAGAGCCGGTGGCGGGCTTGGCAGAGGGCTGGGGACGAGATAAGTGTGGGTCTGGAGGTGGGGAGGGGAGGGGACGGGCGATGTAGAGCGGGACTGGCTGGATCCGCCTCGTGGGAAAACTGGAGGGGCCCTTTGAGAAGAGACCAGGAGGCACGAAGAAGACGTGGGAGGAGGTGGTGTGGGAGGAGGTAGTGTGGCCGGACCGAGCGAGGCTGGGCATGGGACTCCACAGCTCTGTGCGGAGGGGACGACGATCGCGACGGGTTAGACAGGCCCACCCTCGGGAGGGGAAGTATTCCGGCCCGGGAAAAAAGAAAACCAGGATGATGATGACAGGTGATGATGGCAGCAGAGGCAGGGGTAATAGAGCGGTAGGGGTAGTCTGTGGTGGTAGGGGTATTAGAGGTAGTACAGGCAACGGTAGGGGTAGTAGAGGTTATGGAGCGAGCAATAGGGGTGGCGGTAGGGGTAGCGGTAGGCTGGGAGAGGCGCCGGTGCCAGGACGACAGCGCGGTCTGGGATTAGCGGCGCTGCCAGCTCTATTGAGCGCTGAGAGCCTGCCTTCCTGCCTGGCTCGGCGCGCGCGGAGATCGGAGTTGACACAGGACTCTGGGAGATTAAACGCGGGCGTGATGGGGCGCGTGGACGTCGGAGGACACGGGTCGCGTGCCGAACCCACAGGCTGCCGCTGGGCTCTGGGTTCTGGCAGCCCTGGTCGGTTACGGCCGCCGCGAGACGAGGGCTTAAGTTAAAATGGTTCCCACTTAAGCGGATGGGGCTAGGCTGATGGAATAGCATGGATGTGTGTGTGCGTG
>NC_044068.1:3949044-3989044 GCF_902167405.1 Gadus morhua
CTCCTCCCCGCCGACATCAGCCAATCGGTGAGGTCCCGGACCGCCTCCAGGTATTCCTGGTGCTCCAGGACCACCGCCTGAGCCCGCCGCACCCTCCCCTACACAATGGGACAGGAAGGGGCCCGGTGAACAATGGGGCGTGTGGTGAGGGGGCGGAGCACCGTGTGCTCACAAACAAACACAAAGTTGTACATGCTTACACACAAACAAACATGCTCACACACATAAAGACGACATGCACAGCAGGCAGCGATAGCAGTACAAACACAAACACACACTCAATTGTAGATTGACACACACACACACACACACACACACACACACACACACACACACACACACACACACATACATAACGACAGACACAAACAGACACACGCAAACACACACACACACACACAGACACAATCTCACACACATAACAACAGCGGCACAAGTAATGGGTCACATAGGGTGCAGACAGCGACAGCAGAAACACAGCCCCGCCCACCAATAGCCGCTGCTTTGCAAAAGCTAACGGGAAATCTGAATAAAAGCAAACGAACAAACCTCCACCAGGGCCGTGAGCTCATCGAACTGCCCCTGCAGCTGGGTGCGGGAGGCGTGGCTGAAGCCGCAGTCCCCGGTCTTCTTGTACAGCTCGCGGGCCTTCTCCTCCAGGCTGGACAGCGCCCCCTGGTGGTCCTCCAGGTCGGCCCGCAGCGCCCGCAGACGGTCCAGCTGGGAGGCCTTCTCCCTGGGCCCGGGCTGGGGGGGCAGCGGGGCGCTGACGTCCCCCTCCAGGGCGCCCATCCAGCACCGCAGCTGGGTGGCGCTGTCCAGGTACCCCCCCCACTGGGACACGGTCCACTCCAGGCGGCTGGGGGGGAGGGGTGGGGGGACAGGAAGTCAGAGAAGGGGGAGAGGTTAGTGTGTGACTCGAGTCCGGGGGTAAGGGGGTACTTGGGGAGAACAGGAAGTCAGAGGGGGAGAGGTTAGTGTGTGACTCGAGGCCGCGGGTAAGGGGTTACTGGGGGAGAACAGGAAGTCAGAGGGGGTGACGTTAGTGTGTGACTCGAAGGCCGCGGGTAAGGGGGTACTGGGGTGGGCAAGAAGTCAGAGGGGTGACGTTAGTGTGTGACGCGAGCACAGACGGTATTTGTTGCAGAAACTGAACAGGGAAATAATACCGGAATGCATCGCACATGTGCTGTCGCTGTTATGGTGATAGGAGGTCGATTCATGGTGCGTTTATCTTTAAACTGATTTTATGACGACAGCTCATCAGGCGGTAGATCACTGGCACACAGCCTCGCCTGGGAGCGGTGAATGGGACGGCGCTGCCTCTTGGTTTCTCAAGGCAAGCGTCTACATCACATCGGAGATCTATTACAACTCAGTCCTTAATGATAATGAATGGCAGACCGTTGAATATATCGTTGAAAACACGATATATTTACCGCCTCGCCATTAAGCTTCAGAAGATAACCTGAGCCATCTGACTCACACACACACACGCCACACACACACACACACAGACACACACACACACTATTCTTCATTCCGCATACCCCCCCCCCACATAACCAGGGCAATCTACCAAACGGTCCAGACGATACACACACCTGCATCTGTGCCCCACCTGCTACCTCTGGCCTACCCATTAACCCCACCCTCCCCGCTAACCCCACCCTCGCTGCCTCTAAACAAACTCACCCCACCACAGAGACACCAATTGCCATCAACCATTACGCCCTTGATGAGATCAATTCATACTGGCAGGAGGGGTGATAATCGCTCAATTAAACACACACACACACACACACACACACACACACACACACACCACGCACACACACTCAGAGGTCTACAGACTGCTGTGCGTATGTGTGTGTGTGCATGCGTGTTGGTTCAACGCACGTATGCACACATGCCCATTAAAACCCAACGCATCAATCAGGATTACGTAAAACAAATACGTCGTTATATATTCATCTAATTGTGATCTATGCCTGCAATCTTTCAATATGAAAATAACGACATTTACGGGGGCTAACGTGCACGGCCGGGTGTAGTATATCACATCACATAACAAGCAGTGGCCTTTAAAAGACCAACAACATGTTTAAAATTGATTTCTCATTAACGACCCACCAATTAACTTTAGAGGACACACCTTGATTCTGAGTGTGTGTGTGAGTGTGAAACCCTTCGTTGGGATGGCAGTGATGCGGAGGTACGGATTGCTCATGGGCAGCTACCTGTGGCAGCTCATGGCGCTCACGAGCAGCGTGGCCCACGCATCCTCCACTTCCTGTAGCTGGGACCGGATCACTTCCTGTCCCGCCTCCCCGTGTCCACGCAGGGCCAGCTCGCCTTTGCCCATCGCCATGTTCAGCTTCACCTCCCCCTCCCCCTTCAGAAGCAGGATATCCTACACACACACACACACACACACACACACACACACACACACACACACACACACACACACACACACACACACACACACACACACACACACACACACATACCCCCACACACACGGACACACACAGACAACAGAGGTCAGGAAGTCAAGAGGTCACGAACTCCGGAGTAAAAAAACAATGGATGACCCAAATGTTTAATTAGAAACCGATTTAAGGTCGCTAGCCCCCTCTAGTGTCCAACTGCCAGTCGTGGTACAACTCTTTAACCAATCGAAATCAAGCATTCATGAAGCTCAAATCCTGTTGGTTAAGTTATGATAATATATCTACCTCTTATATTTGTGTATGTTTTATTATGAATGCGTTATTATAAAAAGTGTCTTCGGTTATTCAGAAAAGGGTATACAAAGAAAAAGTATTACTCCGATGTTACACGTCAATCAGTCAACAACGACTCTGGGCGCTGTTGACCCCAAGAGTCGTTGACTGATTCGGAATAACATCGGAATAATACTTTTTGTTGTTGACAGCCGCTCATAAAGCTCGGGAGGTGGTGGTGGTCAGACCTGCACAGTCTCCAGCTTCTGCTCCAGCTGCTCCTTGGTGCCCATGGTGCTGTCCACCGTCCCCAGCCTCTCCTGGATCTCCTCCAGCCAGGCCCACACGCCCTGCAGGGTCTCCCCGAAGGCCTGGCTCTCCTGGCAGCCACGCAGGCGGTCCCGGGCGGCCCGCAGCAGGGCCTGGTGGTCCGCCTGCAGCCGGGAGCCCACCCGGGCCTCGGAGCCGGAGCCCCGGCCCGCCTCGGAGAGGGACTGGGCCTCCTGCACCAGGCCCTCCACCGACTCCCTAGGAGGGGGGAGGAGGGGGGTGGAGGCGGGGGTCATATGGGGGTATCGCAAGGAGGTGCTCAGACTGTTGAGTCACTGGCAAACACACACACAATGGCAGATGTACACAAACACACACACCTACACGCACAATGGCAGATGCACGCACACACACACTAACACACAAACACACTAACACACAATGGCAGCTGCACAGACACACAAACACATTCACACACACAAACACACACACACACAAACATGCACACATAGATAATATATGAGGGGCCGACTGGGACACAATTCCTACTTGGTTAGAGTATAGCAGTGTATGTGAGAGAGTATAGTAGTGTGTGAGAGGGTATAGTAGTGTATGTGAGAGTATAGTAGTTTATGTTAGAGAGTATAGTAGTGTGTGAGAGGGTATAGTAGTGTATGTGAGAGTATAGTAGTTTATGTTAGAGAGTATAGCAGTGTATGTGAGAGAGTATAGTAGTGTATGTGAGAGTATAGTAGTTTATGTTAGAGAGTATAGTAGTTTATGTGAGAGAGTATAGTAGTGTATGTGAGAGTATAGTAGTTTATGTTAAAGAGTATAGTAGTGTGTGTGAGAGAGTATCGTTTTAATGCAAGAGACTATAGTAGTATGTGTGAGGGAGTATAGTAGTGTGTGTGAGAGAGTTTGAATGGAACGGAAGTGAGTTTGATTCCTCAGTTCCTGATTGGCTGACAGAAGCGGCGGTAGCTCTGGCGCTCAAAATACTGCGCCGTCATTTCACTCTTGAATCTTCGCCTGTTCGCCTGTGTGCGCCTCCGGATGATATCATGAATCTTCACGACTGCGTCGGGTTCTCGGACGTCTCTGGTCCTTCCACATCAATCTGAAGTCCAGACTGAACCACGACATGGAGGAGAAAGGGATTGTTGCCGTTTGCGGACTCCCGGAGCTCCTCCGGCGAGGAGGTGCAGGAGGTCCCGCCGGCCCCTGGAGCTGAGCTCCCGGTCGAGCTCAGAGGAAGAGCTCCGGGAGTCCGCAGACGTCAACGGCGCCCTTTCTCCTCCGTGTCGTGGTTATATTGTAATGACCACGGAAGAGCCAGTGAATGAAGCATTGCTTAGACAGCGATTTATTAGATACCACCGCTAATAAACCGTTGGAACACAAAAAAGACCGGTAACCACGACAACGCCGGTAACTACAACAAATCCTGCGAAGCCGAAGATATAGAACTATATGGACTCGCGCCAGAGTTCCCGGAGGTTTCTAGATTAGAATATTTTATAGAACGGGTGATATTATGTATCCTAAACGACTGTGTTGTTTTTTTTGATGTCTCTGGTACTTCCACAACACGTAGAGACCGGCCATGGTTGAGAATGAATTGGCGGTCACAAGAGGAAGCCTCTCTCGAACTCAGGCGACCACATAAAGCGACAAAATCATTTTTTGGTGCGAACGCAGAGATTCAAGAGTGAAATGATATGAGCCAATGATATGGGCCAATATTTTGAGCGCCAGAGGCGACCGCCTCTTCTGTCAGCCAATCAGGAACTGAGGAATCAAACTCACATCCGTTTCAGTCAAACTCTCTCGCACACACTACTATACTCTCTCACACACAATACTATCCTCTCTCACACACTACTATACTCTCTCACATACACTACTATTCTCTCTCACATACACTACTATACTCTCTCACATACACGACTATACACTCTCATACATGCATATAAAAGGAGTATAATAGAGTGTGTGTATGAGTATACTGGTGTATATGCGAGATTATAATAGTGTGAGTAAAACCAAGTATGAATTCGGTCCCAGGCGGCCCCTCATAATAATGACAGAACCAACCACAAACATACATACACAAACTCACACACATACAGACACAAAACAACAATAAACTTGTTACACGCACAGCAGACGGCGATACAAGATACACTGCAGTAGAAAATATTTCATTGAATGTAATCGCTCCGATTTTTCTTGCAATGTAAGGCTTGACAGAGAGAGGCGTCGATTGTATTCTCAGATCCCCGGACAATGGGCTTTGTTTTACAATCAGATGTGCGGTGATCAGGGGGTAACACACACCTCCTCTGGAGCAGCTCTTTGTGAATGCCCTCCATCCTCTCCAGCTCCTCCGCACTGTCCAGCGCCCCCTGCTGGCCGTCTGGCCCCAGAACGGGCTCCTTCTTCAGGCTGACCTCCAGCTGCTCCAGCCAGCCTTTGATACCCGCCACACGCTCCTCAAACCTGGGGAGGAGAAGAGGGGAGAGGGGGAGAGTTGGGGAGAGGTGAGGAGAGGAGAAGGGAGGGGGTAGTAGACGATGGAAGAGGAGAGGAGAGGAGAGGTGAGGAGAGGAGAGGAGAGGAGAGGGGAGGGGAGAGGAGAGGAGAGGGGAGAGAAGCGGGGAGGAGAGGAGGGGGACTCAAGGTAAGGCGATGCGAGGAGTGGAGAAGAGAGGAGGGCAGAGGAGAGGAGAGAAGGGGAGGAAAGGGAGAGGATTGGTTTTATAGGAGACGGCAAGAAAAGATAAGAAAGAAGAAAAAGCAAGAGAAAATACCGTTCAATACATCAACCATCTCACTCACACGCAAACTCCATTATTCACTCATTATTCACTCATTATTCACTCATTATTCCACACGTGCAGCAGAACCCTGTAGCCTGTAGCCTGTGAGCGCTCACCTATGGAGCAGCTCCCTGCTCTGCTCCAGCTCCCTGCCGCTCCGAGAGCAGCCCAGCTCGTAGTCGCTCCACGCCCGCTGGCAGGCGGCGAGGTGCTCCTGTACCTGGGCGGCCCCCGCCCGGGGCAGGTGCTGCACCAGCCGCTCCGCCTCCTGGCACACCTGGCCCAGGCGCCGCTGGCCCTCCCCGGCCTGCTCCAGGGACACCTGTGGAGGCACGGCGGGGAGGGGGGACACGGGGAGGATCAGCCCACACTGGGGACCAGGAGGGGAGGGGAGCGATGGAAAGACTGTGGTGGTGGTGGTGGTGATGGTGGTGGTTGTTGTTGTTGGTGTTGTTTTTGTTTTTGTTGTCGTTTTTGTTGTTGTTGGCGATAGCAGAGCCCGATTCATTTCAGAGTTTTATTTTTTAGATGGTCGTTGTTTCCAAATGCTTTGGCGAGGTGAATGCGTGTTCGCCGTTGTCAATAAAGCTCTCTTGAAATTAGACAGAGTTTTAATGTATTCATAGGGCTTCTATTAATATCGAGTCAATTATTTATTCTGAGCATTCCTCATAAGTGAGGTTATTTTCTTTTTTAAATTCTAAATTACCTTCAGGCGATAGATCTTGGCCTTCAGAGCGGCGCCGTCGCCTGATTGGCTGGAGCAGTCTCGCAGCTCCAGTTGGAGTTCGGCGAGCCAGGACTGGAACTCCTGGACCAGATCTGTTCAGAGAGCAGACGGCAGCATGTGTTACACCACACCCAGAGAGAGAGAGAGAGAAACGGGGGGAGAGAGAGAGAGAAACGGGGGGAGGGAGGGAGAGAGAGGGAGAGAGCGAGCGAGCGCGAGCACGAGAGCGAGAGAGAGAGAGAGAGAGAGCGAGCGAGCGGGACAGAGGTGGGCGAGACAGATGGGACGTGTGGGCGTGTCTGTCCAACACGGCGGCGCAGCGCCGGCGTTGCCTCGGCAACCAGCCCAAAACTCCCCCACCCTGGAGGGAGTGCTCAACGGCATCACTCTCGGCGGCAGGTGTGTGTCGGAAAGGAAATGGGTGAGCGCCGGCAGGGAGTCCGTTTAGGGCGCATTGTCGCCAGCGGCGAAGGCATAAGGAGTGTGTGTGTGTGTGTGTGTGTGTGTGTGTGTGTGTGTGTGTGTGTGTGTGTGTGTGTGTGTGTGTGTGTGTGTGTGTGTGTGTGTGTGTGTGTGTGTGTGTGTGTGTGTGTGTGTGTGTGTGTGTGTGTGTTGCGTCTCCTGCCGTGTCCTGATGTTGCATTGTTCCGCGCTACTTGAACTCCAAAGCGCTCTCTGGCAAATGTCAGCACCCCTACCCCGACAGATTCCCGCTGTACACTTCTAACGCACGCCCTTTGACAACAGAATGACAGTGGATAAACCACACAGCGGTACGAAACCGTCTCCTCTCAATGGATATCCGCAGGGAAAGACCCGTTCTTTCACCAGAATGTGAAACTGAAAGTGAAACTGAAGGTGAAGCTGAAGCAGTTATGCGTCCCTTGGAATAAAAAGCCCTCTCGATCAGCCAGCGTCTGCAGCGACAAGCTAGCTGAAGTTAGCAAGCTAGCTAGGGGTTAGCAAGCCAGCTAGGGGTTAGCATGCTAGCTAACCCGACCCGCTCAATAACATCTTTAGTAGGCCAAAATCCCAGAGACCAGGATACACACACTTGCACCTGTGCTCCACCTGCTCCCTGTGGCCTTCCCGTTAACACCACCCTCCTGCATCTAAACAAACACCACCTAATAGCGTTGGCGTTGTTATCATCAGGTTACCAAGGAAACTAAACACCTTACGATACCAGTGTGTAAAGTACGCAGACTATTGTTCATCTCCGCATTCCTCAATGCCCCCTACCCCGCCCTCCCCCTCCCCCCCCGCACCCCCGCTGTGCGTGCGTTACCGTTGAAGTGCAGCTGCAGTCCGGCCTGCAGGCCGCCCCAGGTCCGGTTGCAGCGCAGGGCCGCCGCCTCCGTCCCCTTGGCGATGGCGGTGAGCTCGGCCGAGAGCCGGGACAGCTCCGGGGACGGGTGGGACCGGGACAGGGCCGTCAGGGACTCCCGGGCCGTGTCCAGGTCTGCACGCTGCCGCTGGACCGCGCCCTGGAGGTCCTGGGGGGGGGGAGAGGAGAACCCGAGGTCAGGGGACACCCCCGTAAGGGGAAGGGAAGTGACGTCACTTTGCTTCATCCATCTTTGGAGCAGGAAGGGGGGGGGGGGGGGGTGATTGCGGAGGCCGTGAGGAGAGGACGGGTGAGGCGGCGTTGGTGGAGGAATGGGGTGGGTGGGTGGAATGAGGCGGGGGGCTGGGGCTGGGGAAGGGAAGGGTGCTCGAGTCCCAGCACTTGGTTGGAACCTAGAACAAGATGCCTTCCTGCGCTTTAGGCACATGTATCTGAACCCAGTGGATTCTAACAGAGGTGTCAACGTAGGACCAACACAGGCGTCGCTTCATAACACAAACAAAGGGTCTGCTCCTTTAACGTGACCAGGGCAGGGGTGGTAGACTTATAAGACATATAAGACACTAATTGCAACTGAATGCCCTAAATGCAAGAAGAAGAGGAAGGAGAAATGGGTTGACGTAGAGGGCCAATAGGACCCTGAAGGAAACAAGGCAGAGAGCCCGGTTGTGTGCAAGGTGAGTGCGGACCTTCACGGTGTCCATGTGGTCTGGGGAGGACTCCTCTGACAGGCCGGCCAGGGAGCCCTCCACCGCCTCCAGCCGGGCGGTCATCTGAGAGGCCAGGTCCTCCAGCCGCTGCCTCTGGAAGCTGAAGTAGGTGAGGGCGTGCTTGGCCTGGTTGTAGACCTCGTGGGCGTGGGCCATCTTCTTCCTGAGGTCCGACTCCAGGACCTGGGGCATGGAGAAAAAAGGGGGACGTGGGTCCGGATCACTGGTTCCTCAAGGGGCACCAGACCCCATTTTTTAGGCCTCGGAAAATGGCGTACACTTTGAACCCGTGGCCTCACATATTGATTAATCCCAATCAACATCTCCCCTTGATTTATTGATTCAATTTATGATGAATCACAAGGCATATGTCTGTATGTAAAAGACATTGATGACACCTTTCAAACCTTAAAAGCAAAAACAATTCAAATATCGACAACGTTTAGGTCAAGAACCGGTTCTGAACACGCATATCAGGTGACCCCAGTGGGGGGCATCTGACCCCACGGCTGGGAAACACTGGGCTCCCACCTACCCAACACCCGCATGAACACAACGGGTGACCGCAGGGGCCATCGTTCGACGGAGAGAACCTTTTCTACGGCCCTGTGAGGGACCCACCTGCATCTGTACGGGCGTCTGCTGGAGCCTTGCCCGATCCTTCAACTCCAACACCCGGTCCTGCAGGGCGTCGAGCCTCTGCTCCCTGATCTCCGCCTCCGTCTGCGGGTCGAAAGGACGAGAGAGAACCAGACTAGGCTCAGAGTCGAGGATCGGCGAGGCAAACCCTTGACTTTACCGGGAGAAAAACTGAGAACATTCACACGGAAAAACCGCTCAGGGGATCTATGGGCGGTAGTGAATCCAAGGTTACGGTCAGATGATCTCAGATCCAGCAGTACTGGGTTGTAGAGATACTTCTTGGAGGGGGGAGACGGCGGAGATCTTTGGATGGACAGCAGAAACATATTATTCTACCGAAGAAAACTCATTCTCGCGAGCGAAGGTAGCTTTCAGAAGGGTTTTTCAAGGTGTGTCTCTGCAGTGGCCAGTCTACACGGCGTTGATTTAAAACCGTCACAGACCCTTTCTCTGGTGATCGGCACGGTTTGTGTACGCTGCGAGCCATGGCCGTGTGTACAGATCCCAGCCACATGATTGATTGAAACAATATGAAGGGAGGAAAGTGAAACCCACTGTCCACCCATCAAACTCAAACTTTATTTATGTAGCGCCTTTCGTCCGAAAAGGGGGTTAACAATTCAATAAAAAATAAATAAAATATATAGTATCTATAATAAAAGACGAGAATGCTGAGCTACATAGGTATGTCTCATGGTTTCTTCTAAAGGTGTCACAGATTTTGATCACCTTTAGTTACACTAAATGCCGCCTTCCTATAGGTCTCTGTCCTCACCTGGGAAAACTCAAAGGCCAGTGCCAGAGGAACTGATTGATCTCGAGGGAGCATACATCCGAAGCATTTCTGACAAGAATTCTATCTGTGAGCTTTAAGCCACCGGACGCGAATATGAAGTCTGGCTCGTGAGAGGACTGCTCTGACCAGTCATGTCTCACCTGGAAGGTGGCAAGGCGGGCCTCGGCCTTCTGCCCGTCGCTGAGATTGGCCACGCTGTCCGTGAGGTCGACGATGGCGGCGGAAGCCCATTGGCCGACGTCCTGCTCTGTGGCCTTGAGGTCATCCCAGAGGGCCACGCAGTAGCCCAGTCGCTCGCCGTTGGTTTGGAGTCGCTCGGAAACCTGAAGCGACAAAGACAAAGACACAGTCTGTCAGTCATGCAGGCGGAAGTCTCTCTCTCTCTCTCTCTCTCTCTCTCTCTCTCTCTCTCTCTCTCTCTCTCTCTCTCTCTCTCTCTCTCTCTCTCTCTCTCTCTCTCTCTCTCTCTCTCTCTCTCTCTCTCTCTCTCTCTCTCTCTCTCTCTCTCTCTCTCTCTCTCTCTTTGTTTTTCTGGATTAATTGTTTGGACAGATGCGTAGGAGAAAGATGACAGGCAGACAGTAAGGCAGATAACGTGTCTAGACTTGTTTATACTTCTGTCTCCTTTATTGCATTCGCGCCGCCTGCCGAATCGCTCACAGATGATGGAGGGGGAACACACAAAGACAATTATATTTGGTTGCTGGGACAACCGCATCGCAGACCCTTTTGTCAGATACCTACCCTAGATTATAATTGATAACGTGCCAATTCATCCCGTGAAATATGGGAGAACACTGCATGATGTGTTTTAATCTGTAAGAATCCACTTTATTGTTTGGTATATAATTCACAGCTCTGTTGTTTACTATGTATACATTCGTTCGTTAATGATCTCCAGGTCGCCCCCCCACCTCCAACCACTGGTCCCTCAGTGTCTCCATGTCTCTCTGGATTGTCTGCGTGTCGGGCCCGGGGGTCTTCTCCATCTCCCTCTGGAGGTCCTCCTCCGTGCTGATGAGGAGGTCCATGGACTCCTGTCTGTCCCCGAGCTCCGCCTGAGCCGCCTCGTGCTGGACAGACAGAGGGACACGGGTGTCAGCACAACATGTCCCCACAAGGTTATGAAACTCTATTCGAGAGTGTGTTAGCTTTCAAAGGTGCTGTAGGAGAGGTTAAAAGGCGTTTATTTGAGCGTCATCTGTTCTAAAGGGCAAAGCCCTCCCTCAGCTATACCTGAGGGAATAGCGCTGTGAGAATATGTGTTTCGAGGTCACTGCGCCAGTCTCCATGTGAGCCGCAGTAGACTCTAGAACCCTCCTGGCTCTGTGACGACCAATCTTCCCTGATTGGTTCTGTGAATCCGTCTCGCCCGTCAGTCACAGGCGCGTGACATGCAACACTTGTCGAGGTGCGGGAGGGGACTGGAAGGGTCTTACCCGCACGAGGATCCGGCGGACCTCCTCGCGGCTGTGGTTGTGGTCGGGCAGGCTGTGGGTGACGGCCTGGGCGTTCTCCAGCGCCACGCCCAGGCTGGACCTCAGTGCGTGGAACTGACGGAGGAGCTGGATCACGGCCCCGCTCTGCTCCTGACTGCACACAAACACACAAGAACCAGGGACAACACTCCTTCAGTAATGGGTTCCGATCCGGGAGATACGTCGAGTCAAATAGATAGAGTTCCGTCCTCCTCAGGCAGCGTACCCGTGGGTGATCAGTGCCGTGACGCTGGTCCACGCCGCCTCCACCAGGCCCACCTCCCGGAGGGCGTCCCCAGCCAGCTCGCTGTCCCTCTGGGCCAGCTGGCTGCCTCTCTCCCCCAGCCAGTCCCGGGAGTGCTGCAGACACTGGAGCTCGTCCTCCATCTGGACGAAGGTGCGGAGCCTGGAGGGCCGCAGTGGCAACGAGAACACCAATCAGACCGAGGCAAAAAAGGAGGTCACAACCAAACACGGCGGCTGGGGAATGTAAAGTTCTGTCCTACTTTACGGTGGGTATGTTCCCTGATGCCTGGAATGTAATCGTGGTTCCACCAGTAAAACGTCTTTAATGAATGACCTGTTCTGGAAGGCTTGCACGGTGCTCTCGCGGGCGTCCTCTTTCCTTGCCGCCGCCTCCTCCAGCCTCGCTAGCCCGGCCATCACCTCCTCCTTCCTCTCCCGGAAGGAGCTCCAGAGCGCGCCCAGGGCCTCCGCCTCGCTCTGCCTCCAACCCAGGGTCCTCTGCACGCCCTCCAGCCCTGTCAGGAGGTCCGCCGTCTGGCCCCTACAGGAAGTCCGCCTCCCCTGCGAGGCGGGTCCCTTGGTGGCCCCCAGAGCGGGCTCGGCCTCAGCGCCGACCAGGTGGAGGTGAGCCTTGCTCAGCCGGCCGTCCAGCCCCAGGGCCTCCGCCTCCAGCGCCGCCAGGTCCCGGGCCGCCGCTCCCACGCCGGCGTGCAGCTGCTCCGCCTTGGAGCGGTCCCAGCTGCCCCGGCCCTCCAGGGCCTCGCGGAGGTCCTGCACCGCACGCCGGGCCTCGGCGTGCCTCCGGAGGAAGTGCCCCAGCTCGGCTAGGCAGGCCCCCCGCAGACGCAGCAGCCGCTGGGCCTCGCCCAGAGGCTGCAGGCACTCCTCCCTCCAGCCCTGGAGCTGCTGCCGCGCCTCCGGGGTGGAAGAGGGCAGCAGGGAGGACTCCACCCCGTGGAGGGTCTCCTGGAGGGGCGCAGGCTCCAGTAGACCGGTCTCCTGCTCCTGGGGACAGGGGGAGGTTGTTTAGGGTTTACATGGGGCTGAGGTCCCAGGGCTAAGATGGTGGCCGGGGAAGACTGGGATGTCTAGAGGGGGACTTCACTGGACCTGGATCTCTTGGAACCTGGACCTGGACCTCTGAGGTCACCATCAAAGTTGTTTACGGACACAAACTCGCTATCCGTGGACTGATCCCTCACCTGCAGTTGTCTGACTGCAGCCTCCAGGTCCTCCATATCCACCTGGGAGGAGCTTCTGAGGCCAGACAGAAAGTTGTCACTCCACTGGGCCAGTGTGACCAGGTGCTTGTCAAAGACCTCCAGCCGGGACAGGTGGGTCCCCAGCAGCTCCAGTCTGAGAAGGTCAGGCAGAAGGGGTCACGTTGTGAGGCTAACGGGCTAACAGGCTAAAGCGTTGTCTCACCCCAGATCCACACTACAGCACAGAGATGCGGACAAGCTAATGCTAATTAGCTAAGCTAATGCTAAGCTAACGCTAGGCGGCTAACGCTAAGCTAACACTAGCCTAACGCTAGCCTAATGATAGGCTAACACTAGGCGGCCAACGTTAGCCAGTTAACGCTAGGCTACCACTAGGCTAACGCTAGCCGGTTAACGCTAGGCGGCTAACGTAAGGTACCTGTGTGTCACGCTGTCCTTCAGGGACGAGCATCTCTCATGCAGGCGTGTGATGTCGTCGGTGATGTCACGGACACACTCTTTGGGCACCGTGGGCGTCAGCGACAGCCTCAGGCTCAGCAGACCCTCCAGGGCCGTCTCATTGGCTGGGGCCTCGCTCTGCATTTCCTGTACGGGGGAGAGCGTGTTCGGATTCACTGCTGTGGACTCATTAGTCGTTTAGCAGATGCTTTCATTCACAGTGACGCACAGTGGGTTATTTTAAGCTCAATGGCATCAAGGAGCAGGGAGGTGTGGGGATCTGGCTCTAGGATGCTAACTGGCTAGACTGGGTACATGAGGGGATTCAAGCCACAACCTCACATCATAACCACTAGACTATCCTGCCCTAGATTTCTTAGATATTTGAGTTACTAAGGTAACAAATTACCTTAGTAGCATGCCAGTGTTTAGATGAAAAATGAATACAGTTGCAATATCGAATGCAAATACATATTAGATAACATCAGGAAAAGGGCTGTACATCATAATGCTGGCGATGATATGTTGGTGATGTTGTGCTTGTTAGGTCAAACCTAAAACAAATGTGTATTCTTACATCCACCCTGCAAGGTATTGCATCTAGCGTACGCTTACCCAGGGCCATAAATCACCCTGTGATTCTGGCTGGGATAACGTCTCTAGCAGCAGCAGCAGCAGCAGCAGCAGCACACTGACCTGTATATTCTGCAGTTCATTCCGCAGCTTCACTTTGTCTGCAGACAGGTGATGGATGTCCGGACAGCAGATCATCTCACACCTGTCCAACCAGCTCCTGATAGAGGATGACTCCTTCTCGAAGCTGAAAGACAGAGCCACTCAATCTTTATTTGTCTTCTCGTCGAAGCGTGGCCATCGCTTTAAGAGGGGAGAGACCGTCTCTTTTCGCACCACATGACTACTTCTCCTTTATTTGTTCAAACGCAAAAAAAATAAATGATACATTTAAAGACGCGTATAAGCCGACGGGACGCAGGTGTTTGAATTCTATCAGAATCCCGCTGTGTTTTCCATAAGCTCACGTGTGTTTTGAAATCAGTTTGAGGTTTCATACTCTATTTGTTCATGTTGCTAGTATCAATGACACAGGCCATTATGGGTCAGCCTTATCTGCCTGTAGCATCCAGTGGCCACACGTTATCCCTGATAGATCCAACCGCAGGGAGGGAGATGGGGCTGGAGCCATATGGAAATCTATCATCTCAAGCGCACACACACACAGACACAGACAGACACAAACACGCAGACACATACACACGCGCGCGCACACACACACACACACACACACACACGCACAGGTACACATACAAACACATATTCACACACAGACACACACACACAGGCACAGACACACATATATATACACACAGACAGACACAAACACGCAGACACACACACACACACATGCCAAACCAGACACAAGCAGACACACACACAACCACACACACACCCACACACGCGCACACAGACACACACACACACAGTGAGCGGTAATAGTGTAGCTTATTTCATCTGCGATGGAGTGTCCCCTCGCTGGGCCTCAACGGGGAGGGGCCGGCGCTTTATCATCGGACGCACAACACGCGGACGCAGGAACGCCCGGGGATAAGAGGGAAGGTTATTAGAACGGGAGCGTCCACCTCAGGGGCACAGAGGGGAGGAGAGGGAGCAGGAGGAGAGGAGGAGGAGGGAGGACGGATGAGGAGGAGGGCGGAGGAGGGCGGAGGAGCAGACAAAAGGTCCTGCTCCCAGAACTGATTGAGAGATAATGGAATGACTCAAGGAGAGTGAATGGGAATACACAGGAGGCTTTTTCCCGGGAACGGGAAGAGGAGATCAGAGGAAAACCGACGGAGGAGAACCAGCGTCGCGAGGGGGAAGTCGAACACGGCGCGTACAAATTGGCATGCGTGTCACGTGAGCAGAATCACAATTCACAACATGATGTATGCTAAATAGTCCCATTGAACCTGCTAATCCTTACAGGCTGCATACACATACTGACACTGATGCATACAAATTCATCGTGCCGCAGTGTGGAGATCAGTGCGACACTCGGGCTGCCCTGGCAAACATTGACTCAGAGTTTCACATTTCATTCGGCTTCAGTTTCCTCTCGGTTCATTAACTCGTGGCCTTTTCAATCTGCCCTGGGCCCTGTGTCGCCGGTCGCCTTACCGTTGCCAGAGCGTGAGGAGGTTCTCCAGAGCAGCCTGCTTTTCTTTGGCCCGCTCCACGTCCTCTCGCTGGCGCTCCTGGAGACGGGCCACCTCCTCCTCCAGCGGACCCCCGTCGCCGAGTCTTTTCAGGGCCGAACACAGAGCCGTCAGCCTGGGGGTCAGCTGCTCCACGGCCTGGCACTGCTCCTACACGCCCGATGGCAAACAGGAGAGGACGCCGTCATTCAGGCGCCAACCACAGTACTAACGTTAGTTGTTCAAATGATTCACTGTATTATTGGGACATAATGCAGGACAGGTAGGGAGCATTCTGATCTATTTAGGTCTGGGAAATATTTAAAAAAATAGACGGGGAGGGAGAGAGAGAGAGAGAGAGAGAGAGAGAGAGAGAGAGAGAGAGAGAGAGAGAGAAAGAGACAGAGAGAATATTAGTAATATTGACCTATGATGTTTGCCTGACTTGGTGATTTGTGTTTGAGTCGTGAATTGGCTTCAGCTGTGTCATGCTGGACCACTGAGAAAATGTTGGGCAAACTTTGTGCAGCAACTTATTGCATGTCTTTCCTACCATGTGTTCTTGCAGGCCTCGGTACGTCTCGGAAGAAGAACTACAGAACGTGATCTGAAGGTCCAGCTTCTCTTCGAGGTCACTCATCGATTTCGTCACCTGCCGATGACAAGATGGTAAATAAATGGACTGCACTTCCATAGTGCTTCACTAACCAATGGCCACTCTACAAGTGTCGAGGTAGAGCCAGGGAGCCTGGACGCTAGAAAGAGCCAGGGATCGAACAAGCAACCTTAAAGCTACCAGATACCCACTCTACCTCCCGAGCCACATGCCGCCTAACAAACAATGAAAACCAAGCATTTTTTTAACACACAAAGTGGACCAATCATAGGAGTGATGGGATCCAGGTGTTGGATTGGATCATTCCTCACCTGTTCCAGGTTATCGCTGTAGCGCTGTCGGTGGGAGGCGCTCTGTTGCAGCTGTCCAATCAGCTGCCGTACACTGCCCCTGAACTCCTCTAGGCCACGCCCCATCTGGCCCAGCCGTGCCCGGATATGCCCCGCCTCCCCGGGGGTCACATACCCGGACAGGGCCTGACTCTGCCCCTCCAGTTGGACCAGCCACGCCCTCTTTTCCTCTAGGGCCGCCTCCACTGCCTGATGGGCGGGGTTACAGAAGGGAGGTGGGCGGGCGACATAAAGGAAGAAGGGCATTGGTTGAGAGATTGATATTAAAGGTACAGTATGCAAAGTGTTACAACTAAATGTTGTACATGTGTGCTCTGAAACACATCCTGTCATGTAGACCTGATCTTAAGTCGATGAATCTCATGTTTAATATCGAAAGGCAGGCAGATGGGAGGGGTTTGGAGAGAGTAGAGAGGAAGGCGTGAGGAGGTTTAACTGGAGCTAGCTTGAAATCGTAAGGCTCGTATATAGTACCTTTAAATTTAAATAAAGTATAGAAAGGTTGGAACGTAATGATCAAGCTGTCAGGGTTGAACCTTTCAATTTCCCACCTCAGCAGGAATGTATTCCAATGTGAATGAATTCTGTATTGACCTCAATTTGAACATTTTCCATGAAAATGATGCTATCACTTTCTTAATATGTTTGAAGCAGAACCTTTCCATCAGACACCACCGTAACCAAAACAAAAAAGAAATGACACAGAATGAGCGGATATGAATTTCATCACCTCCACACTGCTGAGCTGTTTGTCCAAAGAATCAGGAGAAGAGGCGGGGCTGATGTCTTCCAGCTCCCGCTCTTTCTCGGAGATCCACAGGAAGAAGGCCTCTGATTGGCTGCCGGAGTGTTCCCACCAAGTATGCACCAGCTCCAATTGGTTGATACTTGGCGAAAGAGAAAAGATACACGTTTAGTATCAAACCTTTTTTTGAAAATGCATTTGTAGTAGTAGGGTTTTTCACACTCATAGTGTGTGAAAAAGTATGATCACAAAATGTGCACAATTATCAGTTAATCAATTAATCAGTTATTAACCAATTATTACATTACATACATCCATACATTTCTGTCAAAAGAAAAAACTGAACTGTCCACAAAAACACAGTGAGACCCAAACGGAACAGCCGTCGACTAACTGATTCGGGGGTTAACTTTCCCTTTGATGTATAGTGGAAGTAAAAAGGACAAAAGAGTTGGAGCGGCTCCTCACTTCTTTCTAAGATGCTCTTGGAGCTGGGCGAGGGCCCCCATGGTGGAGCGGGCCTGCTCCAGCAGCAGCCTCTGGTTCTTGGCTCCCAGATGGACGCCTGACGCTGTCTCCAGGAGAGACTTGGCTCTGGTGGTCCACTCCTCACCCCGGCTGAAAAGCTCCTACACAGAAACAGGGGGAACAACATCAATTGGTGGAGGACTAGTCCTGTATCTGTGGAGGGAAAATACGGGATCTTAATGCAAACACAATCAACAATAGGAACGATACCGTCCAGGATAGAAACACCCAACACACACACACATACACAGTCTTGCTCACACGCCATCACACACACGCCATCACACACACACACACACACACGCCATCACTCACACACACACACACACACACACACACACACACACACACACACACACACACACACACACACACACACACACACACACACACACACACACACACACACACACACACACACACACACACACCTTGCTGAGGTCCAGTTCAGTCTTCAGGCTGTGCTGGCTGTTGAAGAGAAGTTCTTTGGCAAGGCCTGCGTTGGTGCTGGTTAAGAATTTCCAAATGGATTCTCTCTCGCTCTCAAACTCCTGCCAGGCCCGGAGAGCTGTCTGGAAGAGACGTAAAGCAGGAGAAGCTCACACAAGCTGGGCAGGATGGATGGGTAGGGTGGTCATAAACTAAACTATTTGCAGTAAAATCGAGAATCCAACACATGCAGGACTCACATTCGTTCCAGGCATAGCTATCCTCATAAAGACAAAATGTTGCAGTTTGAATTGCTCTGTTTGACTTTGTGTAGTTTTTGTTGATCCCTCTAGTTGTCCTGAGTAACTGTTTTCTTTAACCTCATTTAAATTTAGAAAACGCTTTTATCAAAAGCTACTTTTATCCATTCACGACATCAAGGCAACAGCCAGCTTGTCTGGAGCAGTTGCACAGAGGGGTCTGGCTCAGGGACAATCGACACTCAGCTAGGAGGAGCCAGGGATCGAACCAGCAACTTTCTGGTCAGTAGTCAACCATTCAACCTCCTGATCTAAGCCGACGTGATCCCAAGCTAAAGATCTACGCATGTCGCCAACAGAGCAGTGGAATCGGCATGTACATAACAACGACAACACGAAGACACAACCACTCAGTTAACAGACTGCGACACGGCGATCAATACCTCGTTAACACAGGACTCATCATTGATCAGCGACTCGACGGCGATCAATGACGCTTGTCGATGCACGAAACACGGACGGTACGCGGACCAATGAAACGCCCCCCTGGGGGAGAACCCCCGCCTACCTGGAGGTTGTGCCCCTGGGCGTCAGACTTCAGGTCCCCCTCTCCGAAGGCCTCCTCCAGCTCGCCCAGGGACCGGCTTAGCCCCTCCTCCTTCTGCAGCTGGCGGCAGTGGGCCACCAGAAGGTCCGCCTCCTTCCTGCCCGCGTGCAGGCGCTTAAGGTGTTGCTGCGAGACACGCGCACACGCAGACACGAACACACGCACAGACACACAGAGACAGACACACAGACACACACACACACACACACACACACACACACACACACACACACACACACACACCAAGGGATATCTGCATGTCAGTCAGCACGAATAAAGAAGCTATGGAATATTCTATTCAATGTAATTATCGATTGAAATGTTTCTTTCGTTATGATCAACAAACTTCTCCTCTTCTCCTCCAAGATCCTACCTCAAATCCTAGCGGTGGAAACAGTTTTGCAGGTGGGGAAAAGGAAACCTCACCTGGTGAATTAAGTACAGCTGCCTGGCCTCGCCCAGGGTCTCAGCCTCCAGGACCCTGCCGTAGTGCTCCTGGGCCTCCCGTCGCACCCTGTGCACCTCCTCCAGAGCCCCGCGCACCTCCTCCCTCAGCTCCTCACTCTGGAACATGGAGGAGCCCCCCTGCTCGTCCCACTTAAGGAGGAGGAACACACAATGAACGACGAGGACAAAGGTGGAAATCGACTACAAACTCCCAACTAAACTTGAGAGCGATCGGTTGGTTGGAAAGACGGTCGAGGTTCACGGCAAAACAGGACGATGACTACGGTAGCTATGGTTTTGTACGCAGTGGACAGTCAACAGTACGCATTGTCATTCCCACGCCTTAGGGGGCGCTCTACCGCACCTGTGTGTGCCTTGTAACATCATCAAGTGTAACTTGTAACATCATTCTGGCGCTAGTATATCAGAGTTAAAGAGGATATCAACGTAAAGGGTAAATGGACTGCATTTATATAGCGCTTTTCTAACCAGTGCGCCGAAACGCCTTAAAATTCATCCATTCATGCACACATCCCCACACCGACGGCGGTGTCAACCATGTGAGACGTCGGGGAGCAGTCAGGGTGAGGTGTCTTGCTCTTGGACACCTCGACGCTCAGTGTTACCACCCAGTCCGCCCTCCCTCCTGAGCCACACGCCGCCCATATCAACGTCTCGACCTGCGTTCTTGTGTCACTATGTTATCAACAAGTCATCCTTCGATTCCATAACAAACATAACAGCCGGGGTGGCGGTCAGGGCCCTCACCTGGCAGAGGGAGGACAGCAGGGCCCTCAGGTCGGTGGAGAGCTTGGCCAGGGCGGCCCTCTCTCTCTGGACCTCCAGCTCGGGGCTGACCTCGGAGAGCGCGGCCAGGCGGCGCTTCAGCCAGCACAGGGTCTCCTCGCGCTCGTCCACCGCCTCCTGCAGGGCCTGGGGGCCGACGGGCGTACAGGAAGTGAACACACAGGAAGGGGAGGGTAAGGGTCTGGTTAAAGGGGAACCGTCACTCTTTGACGATATAAGAGAGGAACTAAGTCAACTCTGTTCCTGTTTAAAGGCGATCCTGGGGAAGATGGACCGTTTACGTCGTCGTTCCTGGGCTTGGGTTCTCCGTTGGTCTGACGTGAGGAACTACGTTCAGGGTCCAGTTTCTGCACACCCTTTCTTAGGCACTGCGTTGATTACAACAGGTCAGGGGAGAGAGGGGAGGGCTCTCACCTGGAGCGCGGCGTCCACCTGCTCTTGCCGCGTGGGCGAGCCGTCCCCGGCCGTCTCCCTTAGCGACCGGACCTGTCTCCTCTGAGACGACAGCCAATCAGAGAGCTCGCAGAACCTACGACAACAGCGGCAAGATCCAACAAGACAAGAATCAGAACAAGACAAACGGTTCCTCGACGAACCCCAGCGAACGGAAACAAAAATGAGAACCAGGACCCGTCCTGGGACTCACCGGTCGTTCCACTCCCTCCACTTGTCGGGGTGCTGCAGCAGTTTGAGGCGGGTGTTCTCGATCTCGTCCGTCACGGCGGCCAGGTCCCCGGCGGCAGCGCCCAGCGACCGGTGGGCGGGGTCGTTGTCGGGCACCTGCTGGCAGAGCTCCTCCATGACCCTGAGCCACTTCTCGCAGGACGCCAGCGGCTTGCGCTCAGCGAAGTACGCCTATGAGGGGGTGGGGGAAGCAGCAGTGGGGGGGGGGGGGGGGATTGGATCAGTCGGATTCGGTCCAGTGATGTCTCAACATATTTCATCTTTGTTCCCGCAGCCCTGCGGCTAACTCGACTGCTCTCTGGTGAACCCCTTGATGGCGTTCATCCCCGCTAACCCGGCGAACGTCCTTTCTATAAGAAGGCCCCCACCCTGGGGGCCCCCGGTGGCTCACCGGGTACAGCACGTACCATTGAGGCTCAGTCCTGATCGCAGCGACCCGGGTTCGATTCCTGCCCGTGGTCCTTTGCAGCATGTCCTCCCCTCTATCTCACTCTAGCTAGTATAGCGATGCTAAGATTAACCTTAAAGGAGACGCATTATACCACCAGGTGTGAGTGTGATTAGCCCTTAGAAGCCGTTTTGAAAATCTGCGTCTTGTGACATCACAGGTGTGGGTGCCCACCTAGATCTGTGCTGGATAGATGAGCAACGTTTGCTTTAGTCCATTTGGTAGGCTGGTAGACTGATCTGAGCCCCCTTGTGATGTCAGAAGACATTGATGTTTCAAAAGGGCTTGTATACCATGGTGGTATCATATGTCCCCTTTAAAGAAGGCCCCCGTCCTCACCCTGTGCTCCTTGACCACCCGCTCGCTGGTACAGGTACCAGAGAGGGCCTCCATCTCCCGGCTGAGCTCCAGCCGGCAGTCCTGCAGCACCAGCGCCACCCTGCGCTGCTCCACCTCCACCTTCAGACGGACCAGGTGGCTGGGCACCTCCGCCTGGACGTCCTGGAGGGCAGCGGGACGCGAGCGTTAGCGTAGCATCGATCGAGCGTGAAAGGTAGCGTTATGGATTAAAGGCAGTGCGAAGTAAGCCTGAATGTAGCACAAGGTTAGCATAATAGCATGGAGATGGAACTAGGGCAGCATGAAGTTAGCATGAATGTAGCACGAGGTTAGCATTTAGGTAGCATGAGGCATGAAGGTCGCTTTCAGTTAGCGTTACGGTAGCATGACGGTAGCATGACATTACCAAGAGGTTAGCAATAACTTAGCATGGATGTAGCATGAAGGTAGCATGAATGTAGCATGAATGTAGCATGAAGGTGACGTTAGGGTTGCAAGCATAAATAAATAAAATTTAAAAATAAAACAGCGTAAAACGGTGGCCATGTGAGCAGGACCTGACACAGCGCCTGTCCATCGTTCAGTGCGGCGCTCTGTTAGTCGATGTGAATATGCAACATGGCACGCAACGCTTATCGAGTTAATCCATTTAGCTAGCGGCCGCTGATTTGATAGAGTCGGCCGGGACTCCATTAAGAGGCCGGAGGTGGCGGCGTGTTAGGATAATGAAGTATTGACCGGGAGCGTCTCGCGGAGAGCAAGATCGGATGGGAGCGCCCCGACCCCTGACCCCTGACCCCTGACCCCTGACCTTCCAGTGTTTGTGCAGCCGCCGGACGGTCTCCTGCAGCTCCTGCTGCTCCGCCTCGGGCAGGATGTCGGTGAGCTCATCGCAGGCCTTCAGGAACACGCTGAGGACGCGCTGGTCCAGCTGGCTGAAGAAGTCCTGCGGGCGTTCACAAAGGTTCAGTTAGAACACGGTTTTCCATGGAATGGCGGGAATATTCAGGAATTCTGTCATCAAATATCAGGATGAACCCTGGTAAAAGGTAGAGGATGTTTTCAACACATTTTCACACGTGATATTGTTCCTAGTAAGGGACAGACTCCTAATCATCCTTTTTTTAAAGTTTATTTTTGTATTTTTATTAGAGCTGTCAAGCGATTAAAATATTTCATCGTGATTAATCGCATTAATGTCATAGTTAACTCTAATTAATCGCGATTAATCGCAAATTATTTTTCTATGCTAAATATCCCTTGATTCTTTGTCCCATAATTCTTCTCATTTTAATTCTCTTATCAACATGGTGAAGTGCATCGGCTTGCCTTGTGCAAATGATTTTTTATTGATAACAACATTGGCATATACACTGATCAAAACAGGACGATACAAAAAAAGAGCCTATAGTGCAATTAAACGACTGCTTTGAACAAATGTAATTTGAACATAGCAGTCAGGCTACTGCTTCTTTGTTTTGAGCCAAAGAAAAAAAAAAAAAAAAGTTTTTTTTTTTTTTTTTTTTTAATAAAATAATTGCGTTAATCGCGCGATAAAAAAATTAACGCAGTTAAATTTGGTTTGCGTTAACACCGTTAATAACGCGTTTAACTGACAGCTCTAATTTTTATGCTTTATGAGTCTGCTGTGGCCCCTGAAGGGACATGTGTGTTGTGGTGTCCCCTTGTGGCCCCTGAACGGCCATGTGTGCTCCTGTGGCCCCTGAACGGACGTGCTCTCACATTGTGCCTCCTCAGCACCTCCTCCGGGTCCCCGGGGGCCCCGGGTTCCGCCAGACAGTCCTGGGCCGCCCCCAGCACCCGCTCCAGCTCCAGGCGGGACTCCTCGAACCTCCTACGGAGGCAGCCGCCGGCCCCGTCCTGCCGCCGCCACTCCCCCACCTCCAGGACCAGGGCCTGCCGGGACAGGGAGGGCCCCGTGGGCCAGGCGGCTAAGTGTACAGTCTGATGTTCATTAACGGAGAGGTCTTAACGAGAGCGCTGAGTGGCTCTCACCTGTGCCCCAATCTCAGGGTCCATGGGGGGGGGGGGGTCCTCTTGTAATGTGATCAATGCTAATCAGCATTGTGGGTAGTGTAGTTTGTGTGTGTGTGTGTGTGTGTGTGTGTGTGTGTGTGTGTGTGTGTGTGTGTGTGTGTGTGTGTGTGTGTGTGTGTGTGTGTGTGTGTGTGTGTGTGTGTGTGTGTGTGTGTGTGTGTGTGTGAGAGCGAGTGAGAGAGTGAGTCTTTTTCTTTATGCGTGGGCCAACCTGTGCAGAGGCCTGTATCTCGGCGGTCCTCTTCTTCAGCAGCGTCTGGTCGACGTTGTGGAGCACCTTACTGGTGGAGAGCGCTCTCTGCAGGGCGTGGAAGTTCCTCTCGATGACCGACAGGCTGCGCTTACAGCTCTGCTGCTCGGTGAGAAGGTCCTGAGGGAAGGGAAACGACGGCTTCATGTTGGAGGAGTGAAGAGTACGGAGAAATGAACCTTTAGGTGCTGGATTTCGTTTTTGCAGTTAAGAGTTTGTAATAACTTTACGTCTTGCTCAAGGGGTAAATATAGGTAGGTTGTGGACATAGGGATCAAACCCTGCAACCCCAGCAGCCGAAGAATCCACAGTACAATGGACAACACAGGACAATACTGTCGCTGTCTCTGGTTTATATAAACTGGTAGAAGGTTCTAGATCGAGGTTCATCAACCCTTCACCCTGACCACTGAGACCTTCCACCATCAGTTTAGCTTGAGCGCTAAAAGCTTTTGGGCGACGGCCATTGGCCCATGTTGTGGGTCGCCAAGTTTACAATGTATTGTGGGTAATGCCTGCAACGCAAAGTAAAAGTTCCTTGTACAAATTATGCCGAGATGAAGACTCACAGGAAGGACGCGTGGATCGCTTATAAAAAGGTGACGCAAATAACTACACAGCTTTTACGTCAGCCGCAGGCACACTTTGACAGGTGCCATTAACTAACGCTAATTAGCGTTGGGTTGCTCTATACTTTATTAAATTAGCTGCACATTATTGGATAATTGAAACCGCGTTGCGCACCACGCACGTCTGGTTCCTTGACGGGCGGCGGTGATCGGACCGGGCGTACCTGCAAGACCGGTTTGTTCTGGCTCAGGCCGTCTGGGGCCCGAGCCGTGGCGGCGAGGAGGCCAGCCCGCTCCAGGCTCAGGTGGAAGGCCGCCGTGTGCTTCTCCATCTCCTCCAGCAGGGGCAGCAGACCGTGGCACTCCCTCACCAGGGGGGGGCATCGCTCCCGGACCTGGGACATGGAACAGGCAGGACCTCAATACAACGGCTCCAATACAGACCAATCAAATGATGATCTCAAGCCCTGATGATTATAGTTAACAAAGACGATTAAACAATGATTTATAGTAGGTGTATACAAAGTATTTATGTTCAATAATCTAGTTTACAATGGGGACATCTTGCCAGATCATTCCCATCGGTTTACAAAGTATTATTGGGTGCGACTATAAAAAGGGTAGGAATTGTACCGAAACTAAATTAAGGAATCATTATAGATATGGAAATCTATTTCGAAATGGCAACTTGGACCTTCATATAAAATCTTTGTGTGTGTTATAATCAGGTAGGATATTATACCAAAATTGAATGAAGTCATCTTTATAGACATGGAAATCTATTCCCAAATAGCAACTCGGACCTACATTTAGCCTAAATTTATTAAGAGGTCATCTTTCCCTGACACAAAGAGGTAACACTAGTTTGGCTGCTCCAGATGAATCAAGGTTCACCAGAAGTCCACCGGTCGTGTTTCTGTCATCTGTCTTTGGGGCCGTCTGTCGCCTTTCGTGCCTCGAGGCCGTCCACCCACCTTACTCAGTTGACCTTTGGCCGTTGCCATGGCAGCCATCACCCGGGCGCCCTCGTCCGGCGGTGCGTCCTTAGCCAGGAGCTGAGCGCTGCGAGAGACCAGTTTGAACTGGGTCTCCATGGAGACGATCTTCTGCTTGGTGTTCTGACGGTGGAGAGGTGAGCGGGGTTTAGACCAGGCAGGTCGCTTTTTCTCATTTCACACCCGTTCCAGAGTTCATGCCGTGACATGTCGAGACGTGACATACCGTGACATGGCCTTTTATGATACACCAAGTGACATGACAAGGAGGACAATTTGTACAAAGCAATCATATAAATCAATCATACATATACATCAATATGGAAATGAAAACATGAATATTTAATCATGCCTATTCTATCTATTGTATTCTAATCTACTTGTAATATATATATATTATATATATATAGTTTTTTAATATAGGATGATCCAGACTGAGAACCATGGATGTGTGTGACAGACTGAGGTGTGTGTGTGTGTGTGTGTGTGTGTGTGTGTGTGCATGTGCGTGTGTATGTCTGTGCCTGTGGTTGTGTGCATGCATATGTGTGCACGTATCAATGCCTGTGTTTGTGCATGCATGCGCGTGTGTTTGCATGCGCGGGCGTGTGTGCGCATGGGTTTGCATGTGTTTGTGCCTGCGTGCCTGCTTGCGCGTGTCTGCAAGCGTGTACGCATGCGTGCGTGCGTGCGTGCGTGCGTGCGTGCATGCGTGCGTGCGCGCGTGCTTGTGTTCCCCACCTCCACGTCCTGCAGGAAGCTCCTGACGGGGCTGAAGGCCAGCGGCACCGGGGCGTTGAGCTTGCCCTCGGCTGAGTCCAGCAGCTCCCTGAGGGCGGACATGGCCTTCAGGTGGTCCCTCCTCCAGGCCTCCAGCTCCTCGGCGTGGGCGTACTGCAGCAGGACGCAGGGAGACACGCTCAGCACGTCCGCCTTTATTGCCGAGAGCACGGGCGAAAAGCTGCACGTTTATTCATGAATCTCAGCCGTCAGATTAGCCGCCAACATCTGACATTGTATGATTCTTTGAAGAGTTGAACACTTTATTAGCGTTCACATTCGGATCAGAGTCAGGTTTCGGGTTTTAGAATAAAGAGTGAAAAATAATCGGCTGAATCTATTCACACGGCTCCTCAGGCTGTGACGAGCCATTTGAGCTTTTAATGTGTACCTTTCCACGGGGGTAAATTACAATACTAATTAGAGTGAAACACCGCACACAGGAAACGCCACCCTGAAACCAAAGAGGATTTGAATGTCTAAATAACATTCAGGAAGGTAAATATCAAAAACATAGACAGAATTTATTGATCAATTAATTTGGCCATGCCAGTGCCTGATACCGTCATGTTTGTAATGATGTTCCTTACATGCTTGACGTGGAGGAAGAGGTCGCGCCAGCGGCCGTTGAGCAGCAGCAGCTGCTGCTTGAGGCCCAGGGAGACGCTCTCGTCACACGTCTCGATCAGGAAGTTGCCCGCGTCGTTCATGGCCGCGTGCTGCTCCATCATGAGCTGCAGGTTCCTGAAGAACTCCTGGTGGGAGGGGGGGAGACAGAGAGGGGGGGTAGGGGGAGGCAGAGAGGAAGGAGGGGAGAGGGAGGGTGAAAGAAAGGGGGGAGAGAGGGGTGCCAGAGAGGGAGGGAGGCAGAGAGGGGGGAGAGAGAGAGGGAGGCAGAGAGGGAGGATGGTAAGAGGGGGGAAGCATAGAGGGAGAGAGGGTAGTAGGGTGGAAGAAAAGAGAAGAGTGAGGCAGAGTGGGATGAGGAAGAGGGAGGAAAAGAGAGTGAGGGGGTCGAGGGAGGGAGGGGGAGAGAGCGAGAGAGAGTGTTTAAGAGGGGTTAGGGGAGTGATGGAGGGGAGGGGGGATATGGGCAGTAAGTGTGCAAGAGAGAGGGAGACAGGGAGAGAGAAAGGGAGAGAGAGAGACAGCAAGAGAGAGGTTTAACGGCGAGAGTGAGCGTGTGTGTGTGTGTGTGTGTGTGTGTGTGTGTGTGTGTGTGTGTGTGTTTGGTTTGGGGGGGGGGGGGGGGGGGGTAATTAGCGGTAGAATCCCCAGGGAGCTGGTTATTGGCGGCGTGGCGCTGAGAGATGAGGTAGCCATGGTAATCCAGCATCCTAAGAGATCCTCGGTGACATGTGGTAAGTCAAGGGGATCATTTAATACTCAAAGGGGGTATCATTTGATAATTGCTTCTGCTTGGAGGATGCCCCAGTAAATACTTCAAAATGGAGCCCTGCTAGCACTCTGTCTCAATGAAACCCTTCAACCCCATACCCAAACATGTCAATCTGAGGAGTTAATCTCCATCCGGGGGATGGAACAAACAACCAGGAAGCGTGCTCAGCAGAGCCCACGCCTCTGCCAAGCAATCAGCCTGATGGAAGTGGGCGGGGCTCGGCGGGAGCCAATTGGCTGGTCCGAGCTGAGTCCGATGACAACCCAGAAGGCCGCCCTTTAGAGGTTCTGAGAAGGACAGGAAGTGGGCGTGGCCGGGAGGAGTTCACCCAACAATCATCCTCAACCCTTGGCAAATGTTTAAAGGTAATTATGACGCTGTTTTATGGGGATAAATAGGAAGTTATGCAGCATTTTATGATGTCATGCCCACTGCCATGACCCTTTTGGCGGATTGGCCGGACATTGTAATCACTTCATACTTGTCCCAAAACCATCCTAACCACCAAATTCTGTGTAAATATGTGCTCAACATTTTGAGATGAGAACACAGACACACAGATGGAGCGATAATAACCTCCTAGGGGGAGGTAATCGTTCTGTGTTCCTTTGATTGAACTGAACAAGGATCACTGCAGGGTTTCAGTCTGCTGACCGTAATAGTTCAGAGTTCAGAGTTCAGACCCGAGAAGAGACTCGAAAGCTGCTTCAAGTAAAAAGAACATTAGGCCGTCTTAAATCCAGAATAATGTTTTTCACAACAAAACAAAGAAAAAAAATGAACTGAATCCTAAAACTGTGCCAAAAACTAACAAATTAAATAAAATGGAAAGGTAACAATCACAGGGGAAACCGATAATATGGACCAACAAAGGGCGGAAAAAACTGAAGACATAAACACAAGACACACTTCAATGGGAACCGTTATGCTAATGCTATCGTCCAATAGGAGCATACTGGACCATTGACTGGATCATCAAAAATGGCGTCAATGTCAACCTTTTTGGCGGCAACGATGAGCATTACTTTCATATATTATGAGATAGCCGAGCGTGGCGGGACCCCTTTTTAACTAGGGGACAGTCCTTTAACTCGGTAACACAGGCAATTAAGGTTGATTATAACGAAGGTGTACGGCCCCTGGTGGCGGACACAGAAACTACACCTTAACAAACAGGCAGAAGCAGGGAGTGGAACCAGGGACCCTTACCCGCTTGGTGTTCTCCGGCTGGCTGAGGGCGGCCTCGGCGTCCTCCAGCCAGGCCTGGAGAGAGGCCACCGTGGAGCCGTAGCGCTCCCAGTTGGAGAGCACCTCCTCCAGCATGCTCCTCACGCTCCGCACCTCCACGGACAGACTCCTCCACTGGCCCACCACCTCCCGCAGGAACCGCCGCACACCGCACTCCCCCTCCTCCACTGAGGGAGGGGGGGGGGGGGGGGAGGAGGAGGAGGGGGAGGAGGAGAAGGGGGGGGGGAGGAGGAGGAGGAGGAGGGGGAGTGGGAGGAGGAGGTGGAGGAGGATGAGGAGGATGAGGATGAGTAGAAGGGGAGGAGGAGGAGGGCGAAGAAGGAGGAGGGCGAGGAGGAGGGGGAGAAGGAGGAGGAGGGCGAGGAGGAGGATGAGGTTGAGGAGGAGGAGGAGGAGGAGGAGGAGGAAGAGGAGGAGTAGGAGAAGGAGGATGAGGTTGAGGATGTTGAGGAGGAGGGGGAGAAGGAGGTTGAGGAAGAGAAGGAGGAGAAGGAGGAGGGGAAGGAGGTTTAGGAGGATGAGAAAGATGAGGAGGTGGAGGGGAAGGTTGAAGAGAAGGAGGAGGAGGAGAAGGAGGAGAAGGAGGAGGAGGACGAAGAGGATGAGGAGAAGAAGGAGGATGAGAAGGAAAATAATGAGGAGAAGGAGGAGGAGAATATATATGAAGGGACAACCCTGAAACGGCTTATTAAATGTGGTCTGGCAATGCACTCCTGCAAGGAGTCTCCACGATAAAAGTGGATTTAAATGTGCATCAATATTGCAATCTATCTAAATGGAGGAAAATTGCAAAGCCCTCTCTATGATACCATTACTATCACTGTCAGCCCGCTCTCTCTCACACACACACGATATAACACACACACATGCAATAACCCTAAAAGCAACTCTTCGGAATTATCCCTAAATTGAACTGCCAGCTCCAGCCAATCGCAGCGCAGTTTCGGGGGGGCTTCCAGCAGAGTTCACAGCGACTGTGTTTATTTTGATATTTTGGGGTCCACCAATCAAGCCTCAAAGATGTCACGTTCCAGCGCCACCCCTCGCGTCTCTCTCCTCCCTCCCGCCTGTGTTCCCCGTGGTGCCAGCAGGCTGGAACTTAATGAAACCGACGCCCCCCCCCCACACTCCCCCCCCCCCCCCCCCCCCCCAACACCCCCACACCCCCACACCCCCGCTCGCACCCGGAGAGGCAGCAGAAGTGGAGCAGCCGCTAGCTAGCGAACGGGGTCGAATTCCCCGCGGAGCGCTGCGAGTGGAGGAACCTCATTTAGCTCTAGCCCCGAGACTTCGCCGCCGCCGCCGCCCGCCGCCGCCCGCCGCCACCACCCACCAGTCAGACAGAGAGGGCGTGGCCCGGGCACGGCAGGAGAGAGTCTGATTGGCTGCTTGGTTGACAGGGGGAAAGCCACCGCGTGCGGGGAGCGAGGGAGACGGTACAGAAAGAGGGGCAACGTTGTGTGGTTTTAAAAGTGTGTCCGAGAGGGCTTTTAATTTTTTAGTATTAGGGGGAAAATACTGACTATTACATTTAGGGTGTTAAGCAGACGCTTTTATCCGAAGCGTCTTCCAACCGTTCACACATACATTCACACGGACCACGCAAAGCGACAGACAGCTCGTCAGCAGCAGGTGTCTGGCTCAGCAACACCTCGGCACACAGCTAGGAGGAGCCGGGGATCGAACTAGCAACCTCCCGGCTACAAGGAAAAGCACGCTCTACCTCCTGAGCTAGGCCTACTCCCCTACTCGACTCTTTGAAGAATGTGTTAATGAAAACCATTGGATATCAAGGGGGGGGCACGGGGAACCCCGACCCTCATGAACCGCTCTTTTGGATCGATCGGGAGCGCTCACCTGAGGCGTCGACGGCGACGTACTGTTCAGCGGAACGTTTCAGCGACTGGAACAACGCCTCGTAGTTCTCGAAGAGATGCTGCTTCTCCACAAACGTCTGAGGAGGAAGGAAGAAACACGATTAGTTTGGTTACGCATCCGCAGGCCTCCCACTTGGGACCCGTTTGATCTGTTCTGGATCCAATCTGGGATATCTGAAGATAAACTCTGGGAGAACCGGGGATTATTAGTTTCTTTAGAAGACGCAGTGCAGGCGATAAAAGCCTATGTTACGCGATGTTATACAACAGCAATTCTGACGTAACGTTTCCGTAATTTAATCACAGATAAAACGATGATTCCCGGAAGGGAAACGTAGTGAGTCGGTTGGATTCACCGCACTTGAAGAACACGGCGGTCCTCACCACGTAGAATACTAAAACTAAACCCAAAAAAAGAACCAACTAACGTCCTAAAGGGCACGCTATCAAACAATCTCACAGGGAAAACCGTAAATACACAATGGACCCAATTCAACGTGAACCGTCATGCTCATGCTGTTGTCCAATGGGAGAGCACTGGACAATTGATGTCATTGGTCCCGGATTTGAGGTCTGAATTGCTCCGATCGGAAAAATGGCGTCAATGTTCTGCCTTTTTGGCGGCAACGGCACCGAGCCGTTCCAGGACCCCTTTTACCAGGTGACAAGTGCGATACGTAGTCACTACTCAAACACAACTCACACACTACTCACCACGTAGTTGAGGAGCATCTTCTCCACGGACTCCCGGTGGCCGTACTTGATGATCCAGGACTTGAGCTTGGACTCAGCCAGGATGAGGAAGGCCTGGATCTGGTGCTGGTTCTCCACAAACTCCATCTTAGCCAGGTGGACGTTGGACGACGTCGACACAAAGTTAATCCTAAAGCGAGAAGAAAAATGAAAAATATTCACATATGGGACATGCAGCTTTTTGTATACGTTTATTATATTATTTTGAATTGGAACAAAGCCTCTTTGTGATTTGCCGCGGCACTTTAGGAAGTCATTTCTGCTCAAAGTTCTGTGCAAAGTTCGCAAGGGAAAAGGAAGAGGGGGATGGAGAGGTAGTCGGAGAGGGAGAGAGAGAGACGGAGAGGAACTGGGAGAAAGTGGGAAAGAGGGAGAGGGAGAGGGAGGTAGAGAGAGGGAGTGGGAGAGGGAGACGGAGAGAGAGAGAGAGAGAGAGACGGAGAGGAACTGGGAGAAAGTGGGAAAGAGGGAGAGGGAGAGGGAGAGGGAGACGGAGAGAGAGAGAGGGACAGGGAAGAGGAAGAGGAGGAGAGTGACAGAGAGGGAGAAAGAGCGAGAGAAAGAGAGGTAGAGGGACTGAGAGAGGGAGGCTTGGGGAGGTCTACCTTTCGGCTAGGTCTTGGAGCTGCTCTGGGGGCACAGGCACCCCTTCAACACACCTGTCCTGGTGAATCTTCTGGAAGGACTGTTGGTGGATCTCCAGGCTCCTCAGCACCTCCTGAGACAGACGGCGGACACGGCCACGGTCAGACCAAGGAGCTCAGAGGAACACAGGACTGATACTGTGTACGGCATGTTTTGTTCTTTGCATCACTCGAGTATTTCCCCTTGTTCTCGTATTTAGTGTGAGAATGTACGGTTAAAAGGTTGTGTTTACATCTGCGCATGACAATGACAGTCAGTCGTTGACATCAAGCGAGGTTGCAGCGAGTTACACCAAGAAACAAGGCATACACACTCGTCATTAGAGTCACTGCAGTTGCACGTCACCAAGTTTCAGGTGGACCGAGCGCAGAGCAGTTATACGAACAATAAACACATGAATCAATAAACAAATACATAAACTCATTCATAAATACATCATTAACAAATAGTTGAGAAATGTTCAACTTTTCAGGCAGCGACGGTTCCGTCGGCCAATCAGATCGCGTAACCATATTCAAACACGCCCTCCGTCATCCGTCGACGGACATGTTCAATGTGAACGCGGTGTGAGTCAGTAAGTAAATCAGCAAAACAAAAAGAACAGAGTGTCTTTCGGACGTTTAACCGAATTAACGTCCTCCCCTGTCCTGTCCTGTCCTGACTCTCAGGGCCGACCTTGTGTTCATCAGGGGGGGGACGGTGCTGACCTTGTGTTGCTCTAGGGCTCGGTGGACGGTGCCGGTTGTCTGCTCGTGGGCCTGGGGGGCCGGGGGGATGTCCTGCCGCAGGGCCTCCTCCGCCCGGTGGAGCCACACCCCCACCTGGCCCAGGGGGGCCGGCAGGGACCGGTCCAGCTGGAGGTGCCAGTCCAGGAGCTGTGTGCAAGGTCAGAGGTCAGAGGTCACAGATCAGAGGTCAGAGGTCAGCGAGAAAGGGGGAGAATCGTGTGAAACACATTGCTCTTATTTATGATATTTTTATTTTAGATTAGATCATATTTTAGATTAGATAATTGTTTTCATTTTCTTTTCTTTTTTTTACTTAAGCGGCGATCTCTAAGAATTTAATGTTAATAAATGTCTGTTGGGTCTCTATCGCTGGATGAGGGAACACGATGGTTACTGAGCCTATGGAGCTGGAACTGGGCGTCGTTGGCGACGCTGTGCGGGAAGAATTACCGCTTATTGCCACAGGGGTCGCCAAAGAGAACAAAACGAAAACCTGTGACTTTTTCATTATTTCTACCAAAACATTGTGACAGTTACCTGCAGTAAGAATGTCCATTGACTTGATCATTTTAACAACAAAAACACATTTCAATAATTCATATCCCAACTTTTATTACAATGACTATCTAACCCCAAAAGAGAATATTCCCTCATTTGCATCTCTGGTTTTCTCTCTGGGGGGGACGGGGGCGTTACCCTGTTGGAGACCCGCCCCCAGGTCTGTTTGACCAGCGCCTGGTCCACGGTCAGCATGCCGTCCTTCTGGCTGGACTGCAGCGCCGCCTCCACCTGCCGGCTCCTCACCTCCAGCTGGACGCGCAGACGCTTGAAGGACTGCCCGGCAACCGAGGAGACAGGGAGTGGGGTCATGGTATTGATGGTATTCATAATGGAGGTGGAGGATCATCTTCACCATTATCACAATGTCATGATCATCATCGTCACAATGTCATGGTGACGATATTATATATGGAGGAGAAGAAGAGGAAGGAGAAGAAGAAGAAGAAGAAGAAGAAGAAGAAGAAGAAGAAGAAGAAGAAGAAGAAGAAGAAGAAGAAGGAGAAGGAGAAGAAGAAGCATCCTCATCCTCCACATTGATGATGACAATACGACGTTGTGAAGATGATCATGATCATCACTATCATCCTTATGATTTTTATATTAAATATCACATTTCATAAAATTTTCATAAAAATTTCATAAAATGATCATTACGATTAGCATCAAGCCTCCATATTGTCTATCTAATTGTACCAACATATAGATTTCTATAAAACAAAGCCATTTCAGCCATGAGTTTTCCATCACGCCGGAGCCAAGACTGCTGCCCTGAATCAACGTAATCCCCCCCCCCCCCCCCCCTCCCTGCTCACACATTCAGAGGAGGAGAAGCTAATTGCCTCTGAATCGGCCGTCCCTCGGTGGCCTTTCATTCTCCGCCATAACAGCTCTAATATGGCGGGGGAGGCGGGGGCTAGACCCCCCACGCAGCTCAATGTGGGATGGGTCCTGAGGCTGGGCGGGGTGAGGGCCCTGATTGGTCGAGCCTACGGCCAGCACCCGCCCCCTTCCCATCCCCACGGTGGGAGGGCGCCTGATCAGTCTGATAATGACATCGTCGGGGGCGTCGCGCATGTGTTGAGTCAGTGTGTGTGTGTCTGTGTCTGTGTGTGTGTGTGTGTGTGTGTGTGTGTGTGTGTGTGTGTGTGTGTGTGTGTGTGTGTGTGTGTGTGTGTGTGTGTGTGTGTGTGTGTGTGTGACTATGTGTCTGTGTGGGCCAGTGTGCAGATATGTCTGTTTTTGTCAATCTGCCAAAATGATGGACTCGGTCTGATTTGGAATTGATACACAAAAAACACCCACCAACACACAATCAAACACACACACACAAAGACACAAAGACACACACACACACACACACACACACACACACACACACACACACACACACACACACACACACACACACACACACACACACACACACACACACACACACACCATTGAGACCCACAGACAAGCCCCTGTCACCTGGTACTGCTGGGTGAGGTTGGTCTCTGTGTCCCTGGCCTGGGTGACGTCCCGGTCCAGCTGGTCCAGCCACATCTTCATCTCCCGCAGACCCTTGCGACGCTCTCTCTGGTGAGAAAGAATGCGTGTGTGTGTGTGTGTGTGTGTGTTTGTGAGTGTGTGTGTGTGTGTTTGTGTGTGTGTGTGTGTTTATGTGTGTGTGTGTGTGTATGTGTTTGCACATGTTCGCGTGTGTGTGCACGTGTGTGTGTGTGTGTGTGTGCGTGCATGTGTGCGTCCACATGTGCATTTGCGTGCATGTGCGTTTGTGCATGTGCGTGTGTGTAGAGGAGGAACAAAGGAGAGAGCAGAGCAGATGGGTTTGAGGGATGGATTCAGACGGATCATTTTGTTTCGGAGGGAGTGGAGGCCGTTCGGGGAGCGGGGAGGCAGGGCTAGCTGACTTTACGCGGTTATTACTCTGTGCGGGCTGCTGGGACTAAGCCTCTCAGTGCCCAGCAGCTCAGAACCCATCTCAGGAAGACGCGTTTGAGTGTTGGGAGACCCCCAGCTCATATTTCTGAGGAGTTTTAAACGACTGGGGATAATTCCGTCCCACCAGTCAGATAGCTGATTCAATTTGAAGAGCTGTTGGTTTCAGCGGTTCCCCCTCTTGCCCTCGTTCAGGCCCGTCTGGTGTCAGACTCCGTCCTTAATTCAGGGGGAAGAGTATTGAAACGCGACCGGATTATTCTCTGAGCTGAGATCCAAAGCATCCAGTGTTCTGCGGCGCGGTCGATAAACAACCGACCTTCTGACTTCAGCTCTCAACACAGAAAACGGGCGCTGTGCCCGTATATTCAAGTTTTTTCACTCAACGTCTTTTGACAGCCAACGTCAGGAAGTTCATTGTTCCACTACGCAACAAAATCTCAAAGCAAGTCACACAAAAAAATCACAAAACAAGCAGAACGATCCCCGTGTTTTGGTTTTAGTCAAAAGGGACACGGCACAGCCTGACACACAAAAAACAAGACAAACAACAATTTGTGCCCGGCCCGGTGATATGATATCTGAGTCCGTTATTCCTGGGAAACAGGAATAAACCGGGTGTCTGTCCCACTGTACACGGGAGCGTCCATCGCCGGGGGCGACCATTGTCATGGTAATAGCTTCGGCAGCCTGGGCGCTAGGCTAGCGCGGCAATGGTAATAAATGGTAATACGATCACATCCTATTACACCGGACCTCCGTGTGTTATTGTCTCTCAGACAGCCTACACCAGAACCAACCCCCCCCCCTGCCCCGGGGAAGATAAGCAGCAGATATGACATGGTGTCACTCCGAACAACGACATGTGACCATGTGGGTCGCCCTCGTCGACGCGCCGCGAGTGTGGCATAGCGCGAGGCACAGTGGGATAGGGATTTTATAAACTAACAAAACGGGAGGTGTGTGTGTCGGCGGGGGCGGGGCATGCGGGTGTCGGGGGGGTTTGTGGGTCAAACTCGCCCTCTGGGTGCGTAACCCACGACGACCTACCTCCAGCATGTCTTCTATAGTGCGGGGGGCGAGGGGACGCTGTAGGACAGAGGCGGGCAAGACAACCACAGCAAGGAGGTCACAGAGACACTGAGGCACAGAGAGAGGGGGGGGGAGAGAGGGGGGAGAGAGGGAGAGAGAGAGAGAGAGAGGGGGGGAGAGAGAGAGAGAGGGAGAGGGGGGGGGGAGAAAGAGAGAGAGGGGGTGAGAGAGAGAGAGACAGAGAGATGGAGAGAGCGAGAGACAGAGACAGGGGGAGAGAGAGAGAGATGGGAAGAGAGAGAGACAGAGACAGGGGGAGAGAGAGCGAGAGAGAGAGAGTGAGAGAGAGTGGGAATGAATGCAAATATGCACAGAAGTATGTACCGCAGAGAATGTAAAGGAGACGACAGTTCAAGACCTGGGTCAAACAGAAGATTATCATTCACTATTTAATATTTTACATAGCAGACGCTTTTATGCAGAGCGACTTAACAGTGATATCTGCTTTGGATTTTAGATATATTTGGACAGAAATAAATGGAAGGGACTTCGCCAAATCACAGTGATTTGGATAATATACTAAAATTGATATAGACTAGAATTATTCTTTGTGGGCGAAAGAATCTTCTAATGAAATCCAAAAATGGCCAAAAAGTAACCCTAACCCTAACCCTATTTGAGCCAGGTCTTGGCCTTGACTTCGACCGATGACCACCTAAAGGAGGGGGTCACCGGTCGGGGTTCATGAGAATGAGTTAGTTACCAGTAAGCCGACAGAGAGCCTGCAGGAAGAAGAAGTAGGAGGGAATGAGAGGGAGAAGGAGAAGAGGAGGAGGACAGAGGAAAGGAGGAGTCAGGTTACCTCCTCCTCGGTCTGCGAGTCGGACTCGCTCTGCATGCGGTCGGGGTGGTGCTTCAGGAACTGAGCCACATAGGTCATGATGGACTTCTCGTCCGGTTTGTCCACGTCCACATCTGCGAAAGACCGTCAGAATCAGAACCGAGAACCACAGTCGGAGTGCGTTCCTCATTGCCGGTAGGTTTGTACATACTTAGCCCAGAAAGACAGTATAAGTATCAGTATTAGTATAGTATGAAAGACAGTATGTATGTTAGCATGTTAAAGATATTAATGATGTACAATGTGAAGTATAATGTACAGTGTTGATGCATTCAAGATTTAATTGGTTGACAAAAGTTACAACAATGTTCTGAGTTCAAATAAGGAGTCAGGATCAATGGCTGTTGGCTGTTGATAATTAGTTTAGTGACAAAAGATGTCAAAACCAGATGTCAATCAAGAGGCCTGCAGGGTTGACATCCGCTGAGAGACATCTTGAATTAGAGTCAAATGCTACGGCTCCAGAAGGGATGGTACGCTGAGACCCTGCTTTAGTTACCCTGCTAATGCCCCCAATAAACCTGGTTTGGTTGAAGGGTTATCTACAGATGCAATTTGGCACTTTTCCATCAGAGAGAGAGAGAGAGAGAGAGAGAGAGAGAGAGAGAGAGAGAGAGAGAGAGAGAGAGAGAGAGAGAGAGAGAGAGAGAGAGAGAGAGAGAGATGTATGTACAGCAGAGAACATTTCTTAAAATATAACATTTACATTTACTCAATACATGTTGTTATACCTTCAGGGTCCAGTAGCTGTGGAATGCCCAGCTTGGTCTCGGCCAATGAGAAGGCTTCCCTCAGGTTGTCCCGGTTGGGCCGTCTCTGTATGCGGTCCAGGTCCACCAGGCTCGGCCGCAGGGCGTGGATCACCGCGAAGAACGCCATCCCCGTCCGCCAGCTGGGCCCGAAGTCCTTCACCTCGATGCCCAGGTGCCTGCAGAGAAAAACCATCCAGCGACAGAGCGGACTCAGTGGAAGGTTATGACCGAGGTCAGCCCTGTTCAGCATCGAGAAGGGCGTATTGATGCTTGGAAAGGGGTTTAAAAAGATTTATAGAATTCCATATATTTCGATTCAATATGAAATTTGCTAAATGGTGATTTCTCCTTCAGCGGATGACCTCAATGTTTCACATTTCATTGTGTTTCCCTTCTTGTAGCAAAGTAAAATAAGCACAGTCATCGACATTGGTGTCACCTTTGACCTTTGAACAGTCAGAATATGTCATCGACATTGGAGTCACCTTTGACCTTTGAACATGAATGTCCAAGCATCAACATGCTAAGCTAACGCTAACAAGCAGCCTGGGCCCCTTGGGCTCCCACGTACTTGGTGGCTGTGTGCTGCACCCATCGGAGCAGCGCCTTCCTGGCCCCGCCCTGCGCTGGGGGGAGGAGCTTCCTCTTGACGGGCGGGCTGGTGGTGTCGGTGCTGCTGTTGGAGCTGTCCATGGAGGAGGAGCTACCGGACAGGGCCGGGAGACTGCTGGTCAGCTCCTCTATCTGGGGTGGGGGAGGAGAGGGAGGAGGGGAGGGGAGGGAGAGGGAGGAGGGAGAGGGGAGGGGAGGGAGAGGGGAGGGGAGGGAGAGGGAGAGGGAGAGGGAGAGGGAGAGGGAGAGGGAGAGGGAGAGGGGAGGGAGAGGGAGGTGAGGGTGTGGGAGAGGGATAGGGGAGGAGAGGGGGAGAGGAAGAGGGAGAGGGGAAGAGAGGGGCATAGGGAGAGGGGAGGGAGATGGAGAGGTGAGGGATAGAGAGAGGGAGAGAGAGAGGGAGGGAGAGGAAGGGGAGGGAGAGGGGGAGAGGGAGAGGGGAGGAGAGGGGCAGGAGAGGGGGAGAGGGAGAGGGGAGGGATAGAGAGAGGGAGAGGGAGGGAGAGGGAGGAGAGGGGCAGGAGAGGGGAGAGGGATAGAGAGAGGGAGAGGGGGAGGGAGGGGAGGGAGGGAGAGGGAGCAGGGAGATGGATGGAGGTAGTGGGAGGTCGATGGGGATTGGTAGAGGAAGGGGGGAGGGAGAAGGAGGGAGAGTGGGTGCAGGAGAGAGAGAGATAAAGTGGGGAGGAGGGGAGTGGACAGAGGAGAGAGGAGAGAGGAGAGAGATAAGTGAGAGGCAGTGGATGGAGAGGGGGAGGGAGAGAGGGGAAGAGGAGGAGAGGCAGAGGGAGAGGGGGGAGGGAAGAGAGATGAGAGGAGAGAGGGGAGAGGGATGGAGAATAATAGAGAGTGCAGAGAGAGCGAGAGGGAGGTAGAGGAAGGGAGGGAGACAAGAAGACAGGTACAATACAATGTGATGTTATTCTGTACAGTATCCCCGCTGTATGCTTTATTCATGCCCTGGTTTATTTATTTAGTGATCTGTATATATGTA
>NC_044068.1:3994044-4109044 GCF_902167405.1 Gadus morhua
GTGTGTTGGTTCATAGCTGTGTGATGGACGGTACCCTGGTGTGTTGTTATGTGTCTGTGTGTGTGTTGTCATGTATTTGTGTCGGTTTATTCTGCATACGTGTTAATCTTTTGTGCGGGTGCATTCCAATTTTGAATTTGTGCGTGGGATTGTAGGTCAACTGAACAACCTCCGGCTGTTGGGGCTGCGTGTGTGCATGTGTGTGTGCATTTGTGTGTATGCAGGCGTGCGGGGGTGTGTTTGTGTCTGTGAGGAGGTGGTTTGCATATATTACATTAATTTGTATGACACACCATCTTCTCATTACAAAGACCACCAGATGCCGCTGAATGGGTGACTTTTGCTGCCTTTCTGCGGACGATGCTCTGATTCACTGACCCAGAACCATAACAACCAGCCCTGGAGCAGACCCGCAGAAGATGTAGCTAACCGTGATACTCACATGACTTTGAGGGAGACAGAGACAGAGACAGAGACAGAGAGGGACAGACAGACAGACAGACAGACAGACAGACAGACAGACAGACAGACAGACAGACAGACAGACAGACAGACAGACAGACAGACACCTTGATACTCGGACTTTGAGAGGGATAAGAGAGAAAGAAAAGAGAGCGAGAGAGAGAGAGAGAGAGCGAGAGAGAGAGAGAGAGAGAGACCTTGATACTCACCAGACTTTGACCGGAGAGGACTTCCAGTAGAGCTAGCAGTATCACCCCATCCTTGATGTCCTCAAAGAGGTCCGTGACCACCAGGGGAGGCTGGCACTGTTGGGAAAGACCAGTTAGTGGGGAGTGGGGGCAGACCAGTTAGGGGAAACACAACCCTTAGTGGAGACAGACCTGTTAGTCCTGGTTTTTAATCTTCATGGTTTTCATTGTTTTTAGGCTTTGGCCTTACAGAAATGGTCCGATATGATGCAAAAATGCATATATATGGATATGAGAGTGGGGCCACGTTTATTGTTTATATTCTGCTCTGACCTCGAAACGGACTAGATAATAAATGTAAGATTCTTATTATTGAATACCTTCTGTTGCCAGTATGTTTCTTCAATCTCCTGTGTTTCTACATACAAGTTTTGGAAAAAAATTGTTTCCTAATCTCAAGCCGTATTAAAACATTTCTCACAGATTTCCCCCTAATAGCTACGTAAATTCTCTTGTTTACACAATCTCCACATAGCATAGGCTCAAACAAAGTCATTCTTTAAGATTTATGGGAATGCGGTTGGGGATTGGGATATAGGTTCAGTCTCAGCTGTCGCAATGTACACACAGCATGTACTAAGAGGGATTTGTTTCCATATGTTATTAGCCTAAGTCAAGCTGAACGATTCATTCACACATTCCCAAATGAGCCCATGCTGTATTCCCAAGCTGCCCTACTGGCGAAGGATTTTCAACATGTGAAACTATGATAAGATAAAAAAGTGTTGTAAAAGCTGTTCTTTGCCCAAAAAGAGCCTCAGTATAACTGTCGACGAAAGCCATACTTAAGCACAGTCTCAGCCCCCTCTGAATGAATAAGGGTCCCCCAAAATCCCAATATATGCTGATGACATTAAACTGTACGTTTCTCTCATAGACTCCTTCTGATACAGATGCCAGACTGGGGGAAATCCACATTCTCTGTTACTCTGAGGCACCACATCAAGGATTTCGCTCTCCCAAAGCACAGTCACATGCCTGGGATGTAGGGAGCTTTAGAGGGGGGGTGGTGGTGGTACTGAAGGAGGTGGAGGTGGTGGAGAGGGCGAACAAGTCATTCACAGGGAGATTAGAATGGAGAACGAGAGAGAGAAAAAGGGAAAAACAGTGTGTGTGTGTGTGTGTGTGCGCGTGGGGCAGACACACATGCATGTGTGTGTATATATATGGAGAGAGAGAGAGAGAGAGAGAGAGAGAGAGAGAGAGAGAGAGAGAGAGAGAGAGAGAGAGAGAGAGAGAGAGAGAGAGAGAGAGAGAGAGAGAGAGAGAGAGAGAGAGAGGGAGAGAGAGAGATGAAGAGAGAGGGAGATGAAGAGAGAGGGAGATGAAGAGGACATGAGAGAGAGGGATTATTGAGCGAAGTGGCAGTGAGCGAGACATGGAGGAAAAGCCACACAGAGGACAGAAAGAGGGAGCGAGGGAGGTGGAAAATCTCTCGTCTCTCAAAATTAATTAGCGAACACAGTAGTCTGTTCCCTGTTAATGCCCCTTCTAAAGCGGTTTCACGGTGGGGGGAAATGAGAACAGTCAACACTTGTGGCCCTATCGGATATTGACAGGAAAAAAGATTCCCTCAAAAGCGTTGCATTGAACCATGAGCTAATTGAAGCTAATTTCACCTATTTGGCCGGGCTAATCCCACGGCTAACGAGGAAATTTCACTTTAATTAAGCAGAAGAGACGAAAAAATAAGTCATATCCATTTTGTGTGCTCATGCCACACGAGCCGTCTACCAAAATAAATCAAAGGTCTTAATGAGCTAATTACAGCTGAGTGGTTGGGCCATAATTGTTAGTGAGCGGAGAGGAGTTGGAGAATGCCTTTAGCATCTCATACGTAGGCTATCCCCCCCCCCCCCCCCCTTCACTCCCCCCCCCTATCCCCCCTGAAGGCCCAGGCCTTCCTGTAGCTCCAGGAGAACAAACAGAGAGAAATGGGGAGGAGGAGGTGGTGGAGGAGGAGGATGGAAAGAGATAAAAGACAAAAGAGACCGTTTGGTGGAGAAACACTCAGAAGTGTCAACAGCGCAGAAAACGGTAAAACAAGAAAAAAATGATAATTAGAAACCTTCGAACGGACACAGGGAAGAAAAGAGATTAAGAATGGTAGATGAATGATAAGCAGACGTTTTGGGAGCTGAAGGGATGAGAGTGAAGGGGGTAGACGATTAAGAAGAGCTAAGATTAAAATGAGCTCTTTGAGGAAGGTTTGAGGGTTTATTTGGGCGGCGGTGGTGGTGGGGGTGGGGGCAGTGTGGGCTCCGGTGAATATTCCAGAAGTTGTACTTTTTGCGCAACGGAAGCAATTATGGAGGTGCTTCAGTGCTTTGCGGCGTGTGATCAGACAAAGATAGGAAAGAGGCTGCGGAGGAACAGAAGTGTGAACGTGACTGTGAGTGAGAGACGCGTGACTGAGTGAGAAGCTGGGACTGAGTGAGAGACAGTGAGCCACACAGAGACAAGAAAACCTTTCAGCTAAAACTAAGAGGGAAAGGACTGGAGGGAGGAGATAGACAGCTAGAGGGAAACACTGTTCTTTTAGATACTCTTATCCACAGTTAATGCAATAGAGAGTAAGGAGAACAGATGAGGAGAGACAGAGAGAGAGAGAGAGAGAGAGAGAGAGAGAGAGAGAGAGAGAGAGAGAGAGAGAGAGAGAGAGAGAGAGAGAGAGAGAGAGATAGACAAAGAGAGAGAGAGAGAGAGAGAGAGAGAGAGAGAGAGAGAGAGAGAGAGAGAGAGAGAGAGAGAGAGAGAGAGAGAGAGAGAGAGAGAGAGACAGAGAGACAGAGAGAGATAGACAAAGAGAGAGACAGAGAGAGAGAGACAGAGACAGAGAGAGAGAGAGAGAGTGTGAGAGAGAGAGAGAGAGAGAGAGAGAGAGAGAGAGAGAGAGAGAGAGAGAGAGAGAGAGAGAGAGAGAGAGAGAGAGAGAGAGAGAGAGAGAGAGAGAGAGAGAGAGAGAGAGAGAGAGAGAGAGAGAGAGAGAGAGAGAGAGAGAGAGAGAGAGACGGAGGGAGAAAGTGAGACAGAGGGAGAAAGAGAGGGACAGGTGACGGAGAAAGACAGAGAGAGAAAGAACAGCGTGCCCACATCGGTCAGTGAAGTCAAACTTTCCCCTTAATACTAATCTCGGGGGGGGGGGGGGGGGGGGTGTCCTCAGTGGTTTGTCAGGCGAGGCTCAGAAGCGGACAGCTACTGCTATCCCATAATTAATCTCTAACCTTGGCAGAATGGATTCGTCAGGATGCAAACTCAGTGGCCTGCTCTCTCCTTCCGTCTCTCCCTCTCACCCTCTCTCCCCCTCTCCCCCTCTCCGTCTCTCTCCTTGCCGGGCCGGGCCAGGGAGACGTCTGCCTGATGAGCAGACGTGACCGCCCGACCCCCCTGATAAAGGGTGAAGGTTGGGGCGGCCGCTGATTGCGAATCCTCCCAGCGTCTCCGTTCCTCTTTCATCCAGAGAACCCCGGAAATATACCAAGACAAATTGTCATTACAGCTCCTGGCCCCCATTGTCTCTGACTGTGAGGCTCCTCCGGTGAGAAAAGTAATGACCGTCATTAATCTGTGATGGAAAACGACTCGCAGAGAGAGGGTCCCTCCTTTCTTAAACACCCCCCTTCGGCCGGAACTCAGAAGAACCCCTTCTTTTGTTATACCTGTGGAGCTGGGATGAGTGAGGGGGAGGGGAAGGGGGGAGGGGGGGAAGCCGTCACCAGGGATAAGCAGAGGGGGTGGAAAGGCCCTGGCGATATCGTCAGTCTCGGTGAGCTAATGCTAACGATTAATCACATCCCACTCCAGGCGGTGAGTTAAAGAGCTCCCGTCTCCGCGCCGGTCTAATCACCGGGGGGGGGGGGGGGCAGAATCACCGGGGGGGGGCGGGAGGGGGGGGAAGGCGGACTCCATCCCAGCGTCGGGCGTCGGCGAGGCAGGAGGCTGAACCACCGAATCACTGTCTCTCTCTCTCTCTCTCTCTCTCTCTCTCTCAGCACACCTCGCTCTTTATCTCTGGTGGAGCCTCTGCCACCCTTGTTCTTTTGGTCTCTCTCTCGGTCTCTCTCTGTCTCTCTGTATCCATCTCTCTCTCTCTCTCGGTCTCCGTCACTCTCTCTCTCTCGGTCTCCGTCACTCTCTCTCTCTCGGTCTCCGTCACTCTCTCCCTCTCCCTCTCCCTCTCCCTCTCCCTCTCCCCCTCTCCCTCTCTCCCTCTCCCTCTCTCTCTCTCACAATGTGTCGCTGTTAAAATATTTATCGTCACTCTCCCACTGCCTGGTTCCGACCCTCGTGTCATTCCGTCTTTCTCCGTGTTGCCGTCTGGTGAAGTTGTCTTTCTGCTCTTTGTGTTTATCTCTGGCTCAGTCCCTCTCTCTCTCTTACTCCCTCTCGCCCTCTAACCAGCAATCAACTGAATTACCATTAGGATTTCGATCTGGAGATACACCCAGACACACACAAAATCGCACATGCCCACACAGACACATACACACAACCACACACGCTTGCCCACAAACACACTCAAGCCTGCCAATACACACACAGACACACACACACAAACACACACACACACACACACACACACACACACACGCCCGCGCGCCGACATGCCCCCACACACACACACACACACACACGCCCACCCACATTCTCCCTCTCTTAGCCTTCACCAAGAGGTTCCTCCTACCAGAATAAAAATTTGAAAGAGAAATATGGCCAAATCATCCCACCAGGTAGAAACACCTCCAGACATAGAAATCAAAAGATTGATTCATTTAATTACTTCAGTTAATTTCTGGAACAGTTTCTCTTCAAATAGTCAGATTCATAGGTATCATCACAGGGTGAAGAAACAAGATCTCAGTGACGGAAAAAGTCTTTCAATGAGTGCACGATATGTGTGAAGGTACAGTTTAAACCACAGATCACATCTAAAGGTCCTCCTTATCCAGCCTGATTGAAGCAACACAGACAGAGATCCTGCATGGCCCTCACTACTCCTGATTAATCTCAGCCTGCTATTATAAAACACATAAGCCCCCCCACCAACAGTACTCATAAATATCTCCGACATGTCTTGCACTCACTTGGTATACATGAACTATACGCGGTTATGTGATTGCTATTAAACATTTAGGTAAAAATTATTAATACATAAATACATAAATATGGCAATGTGTGATTTTCTGCTGGAGAGAGTCTTGAGACCCCCCCCCCCCCCCCCCCCCCCAGGAGAAATATTTAATATGATGTCAGGTTTTTATTCCCCGCAGACTGCAGACTTTCAAATGAATGTTCTGCTCCACGTCACCAGGGCTCAAGGCCAACCCAGCTGTCCCAATCAAACTGGGAGCCCGTAGAGAGAGAGAGAGACCGAGAGACAGAGACAAAGACGGAGACAGACAGAGAGAGAGAGAAAGGGAGACCGGCAGAGAGACAGAGACAAAGACGGAGACAGACAGAGAGAGAGAGAAAGGGAGACCGGCAGAGAGACAGAGACAAAGACTGAAACAGACAGAGAGAGAGATTGAAAGAGAGAGATATTGACAGAGAGAGAGAGAGAGAGAGCATGAAAGACAGAGAGTAAGAGAAGAGAGCGAGAGCTTGAGAGGGAGAGGGGGGCGTTGCAGATTGAAATAGCACCTAATTGCGACGTATTGTGCGTCTCAGTGGTGTGCTGTCTAGTCGGGCCTGACTCACTAGTCAAGCAGTATTGGGTTAAATTGAGGGGCCCTAATTCACTAATAATACCTTAATTACACGCACGTGACTCCGCGTCGGGTGAAATTGTTTAAGTTCGAGGCTCACATTCTGTTACTGAAGCATCTTTTCTTTAACGGACACAGAAAATTTAGAATTAGCAACGGAAAATTAGCAACGGAGAATTAGCAAGTAATTAACTTTTTCTTTTGCAATCCAAATTAATCAAGAATCAAATTAAAGAACGGTAGATTAGTCCAGTACAGAGAGAGAGATAGAGAGAAAACGCATTATGGGATATGGGATATATGCAAGGGGTATATATTGTTTTGATACCTTAACATGTGAAAGGCATAATTAGACTTAGAGAAAGCTAAATCCCTGCCTCTGGCTATACAAGATTGGATGAATAACAAAGACTGAAGGAAAATAGGACTGTTCACATGCATGACAGTATGTGTGTGTGTGTGTGTGTGTGTGTGTGTGTGTGTGTGTGTGTGTGTGTGTGTGTGTGTGTGTGTGTGTGTGTGTGTGTGTGTGTGTGTGTTTGTCTAAATGTGTGTGTGTGTGTGTGTGTGTTTGTGTCTATGTGTGTGTGTTGGTGTGCCTGTGTGCGGGGGGGTGTATGTGGTAGTGTCTTTGTGTGTGTGTGTGTGTGTGAGATCACAGTCTGTCCCATGACAAACTCCACAGGGCTTTTGTGAAACGGAGCAAATGTTACAGTGGGGGGGTACAGGGGCTGGAGATAAAAGAGAGGGGGTGATCAGAGATGTGCACGTGTGTCCATCAAGCATGTGTGCTACATGTCTTTTGGTCTCTCCGTCTGTCACTATCTTTCCGTGTGTGTTGTGTGTGTCTGCGTACGTGTAGGCTTGTGTGTCTCTGTGTGGGTCTCCTTTTCTCTCAGAGTGTGTGTGTGTGTGTGTGTGTGTGTGTGTGTGTGTGTGTGTGTGTGTGTGTGTGTGTGTGTGCGTCTATAAAGGGGAGGTTTTCGGGAAAAGATTATAATCCACCATCTCCAGCACTGTGTGTTTCTAGTGTGTGCGTCTGTGCACGGGCGTACGTGTATCTACCCGTCCGTGCGTGTGTGCGTGTGTGACAGCCCATCGCCTGACGGCGGTAATGAGAGGGTCCGCTCCTACCTTGGCCAAGTGGGAGTTGATCCATTTGGTGAAGGTCCTCTTCTGCACCGCCTCCTGCTCTTCTGAAACCAGAGAGCAGATAATGACCGTCGGCCGCGAGCCATTAGTGACACGGAGACACTAACGACCAACGCCACATGACGACACGTTGAGGCCGCTGTGAGTGCTTCCCCGGCTCCTCATTATCGGCTGCTGGACGATTGTCTACTCTGAGGGCAGGAAGTGGACCACAAGGGCCCTCAGAACCCGGAACCTTCTTAATCACTACGTTCAACCCCCCCCTCCCTACCCTAAGTAGGCTTCAAGGGCCGCGTACATCTGGGGGCCCGGAACGTGAGCTGGCTCCTCACTCAGACTCTTGAACGCCGTGCCAACAGCGTGAGGCACAGGTGCACCTGATCATCATCATCGTTCCATCATATCATCAGTCGTACTCGTACCCTTCAGACACTCCATTGGAAATCCTTGTGAACTCTCCTACACCGGCCTATATTCCTTCCCCAATCTTCCTCGGCGGTACTTCACAACAAAAAGAGACTCTTGACATTTGCGTATGACTCTATTAGAACTCCACAACCACCCCCCGCTCGTCTCTCGTGGTGGCGATTTATGCCCCCGGCTCAGACGTTTTCGTCTGTCGGCCATGTGTCAGCGGATTGTCTCTGTGCAGCGATGGCATCCCATGGTGCAGTGATCGCATCCCGTCACGTCCCACTGACGCTGTCCCGGGCTCCGATGTGTTCGGGGCCGGGCTGATGGACGCCCCTTTGATGCCTCGTCTGCAGCGATAAGGTCCGTTTACCAAAAGGCCTGATCGATACCCCGGACGACCAGCCACCCCCTCCGCCCTGAAAGACCACTTAACCCGGACGAGAGGCCAGGCGTAACTCACCTGCTCTGCCCTCGCGAACGTGCACTAATGTGGATATTTATAGATACTTGAGAGATACTCATAGCCCGTAAGGACCATTGATTGTTGATGCTTTGCGTTTCTCTCTGCTGAACAAACGAATCCGTTTATGCAAGGGGTTCAGCCATGTCGTTAATCAGCCTTACGCCGTATTAACACTCTGACAGTGTTACACCCTTTTTATTTCAGTAACCGCTGTTATGCTCCTGCAAAAAAAGAAAATACAACTGGCTGTACGTGGTGACACGCCTTGTCACGTTCACCTGACCAACAAGGAAAGAAGGAAGGAATATAGAGATAGAGAGACAGACAGAGAGTAAGAGAGGGAGAGAGTCACAGAGAGAGAATGAGAGAGAGACAGAGAAGGGGAACAAGACAGAGAGAGACAGAGAGAGAGAGACAGAAAGAGACACCCACAGAGACAGACAGACGGGGAGTAAGATAGTACTTCTTTCATCAATCGCTGCGGTGCTCCGGGAAAAAAACGAAAACAAACCTCGCTGTATGTTATGACACTCTTGTCACGTTGACGTGAAACCAAACCAACACGCGGTACACGACACCTCCGGCTCTGACACGACGTCTCCCTGACGCGGGATCTGCTCTCGTCTGCGGTGGCGGCCGCGCATGACGCCGTCTTTTCCCCGCTTCTATTTTTTCAGCCAGACTGCGCCAGCCGGCGGTACCCTTGAGCTAAGTGTCCGTTCAGCGTGCGGGGAGGTCTGACACAGTGTTTTCTCAGCGCTCTCCGCGCCGGTAATGAAACACACTGACACTTTGATTACACGCAGGTTGGTAAGTGTGTCGGCCGGCGACTGTGGGCAGATGAGAACGTTTAGGATGTGAATTAGTGTGTCCCTGTGTGTGTGTGTGTGTGTGTGTGTGTGTGTGTGTGTGTGTGTGTGTGTGTGTGTGTGTGTGTGTGTGTGTCCGTGTGTGTCTCCGTGTCACTGCATGTGTGTGTGTGGATGTGTGTTTGAATGCACGTGTGTGTGTGTGTGTGTGTGTGTGTGTGTGTGTGTCCGTGTGTGTCTCCGTGTCACTGCATGTGTGTGTGTGGATGTGTGTTTGAATGCACGTGTGTGTGTGTGTGTGTGTGTGTGTGTGTCCGTGTGTGTCTCCGTGTCACTGCATGTGTGTGTGTGTGTGTGTGTGTGTGTGTGTGTGTATGTGTGTTTGAATGCACGTGTGTGTGTGTGTGTGTGTGTGTGTGTGTGTGTGTGTGTGTGTGTGTGTGTGTGTGTGTGTGTGAGTGAGTGAATGTTCCAATATGAGATTCATACATAATGCAGTCAACTCACACACAAGTACACACACACCCACACACACACACACACCCCCACACACACACACACAGACACACACAGTACGTTTCACAGAGCAGGATCCATCTTAAGAAATGAATCGTGTGATTGGGTCTGAGGGGGATCAAATATTGATAGGCCGGTTGACATTAGACGAGATTGGAGAAGAAAAATAAAGATTTTCCAAAAGCCAGAGAGAGTGTGTGTGTGTGTGTGTGTGTGTGTGTGTGTGTGTGTGTGTGTGTGTGTGTGTGTGTGTGTGTGTGTGTGTGTGTGTGTGTGTGTGTGTGTGTATGGCAGAAGCATGGTCAGGTGAGTGTGATGCCAGCCATTTCTTTCAGGGACGTGATGACTTTGAACACTAACCCAAAGAGAGAGAGAGAGAGAGAGAGAGAGAGAGAGAGAGAGAGAGAGAGAGAGAGAGAGAGAGAGAGAGAGAGAGAGAGAGAGAGAGAGAGAGAGAGAGAGAGAGAGAGAGAGAGAGAGAGAGAGAGAGAGAGAATGCAGGAGGGAGAGAGAAAGAGAGGGAGAGGGAGAGGGAGAGGGAGAGAGAGAGAGAGAGAGAGAGAGATGAAGAGAAATTAACGCATTACATTTTTTAATTTTCACTCTACACAGAGAGAGAGCGTGCAGGAGGGAGAGAGAAAGAGAAAGAGAGGGAGAGGGAGAGAGATGTGGGGAGGGACAGAGAGATCAAGAGAGCTTGAGAGAAAGAGCAGTGCTGGAGGAAGAGAGGGAGGGGGAGAGAGAGAGAGAAAAAGAGAAAGAGGAAAAACTTGCAGGAAGGAGAGAAAAAGAAAGAGAAAGAGAAAGAGAGAGAGGGAGAGCTTTTCTCAATTCCAACATTCCTCATGCCTCGTGCCTGGATTTCCAATACACATGATTACCTTCAGTTTCAGCGGCGCTGGTCTTATCTTTTACGTAACAATATCATTTCTCGACCGAACCCCATGCTTTAGAATGATGATGACCGTCAGGAAATACAACCACTAACAATGTTGTCACGTGACCCCTCTCCAAAAACAACACCACCACCACTATCACCACAACCCCCACCACTACCACCACAACATCCACCACCAGCACTACCACAACATTGACCACCACCACCACCACCACCCCCCACTATCACCACAGCCCCCACCCCTACAACCACCACCACCCCCAAACACAACATCCACCACCACCAAAGCATCCCCCCTCCACCACCACCACTCCCATTACCACCACCGTCTACACTCCCACCGCCACCGACACCACCTCCACCACAACCACCTGCGTAACCATACATAAAGCCCATACATAGTAAACGATGACAGAACCCACTTCCTGGGTCGGCTGGACAGCAGCATGCTGACACACTCCTTCCTATAGGTGACTAGTGGGGCAGTTCTCCTAGCACAGCAACACATCCAGACACTCCCCCTCCTCTCCCCCCCCCCGCCCCAAAGGTGGACCCCCCCCCCCCCCCCGCCCCAAAGGTGGACCCCCCCCCTTCAAAATCTGTTCATCTTAACACTCACTGCCCCCCCCCCCCCCCATGCAATCCCAAGGACTGTCCTGAAGGAAAACATTAGCAGCTAGAAATTCCCATTGCAACAGCACATGCATACAAACATGCGTACTACACACACACAGAGACGCACACATTGACCACACACACACACAAACACACAGGTGCAGTGCTGCAGTGTTAAGCTCCATTAAGCAAACATGCAGCATGTCCCTAAACAGACTCTTAACGTTGTCACACACACGCACACACACGTATAGGCACAGACACAGATACACAAACACACACACAAGTACAGGCACAAACACACACAGACACACCCATCCACCCACACACACACACATGCATGTTGAGGCACACACAAACACGCACACACACACACACACACACACACAAACACCCCCCTCAGTGCGGACCACCTACCCCTCAGGTAGTGGAAGAACTCCGTCACCAGGTTGAGGGACGAGCTCTTCTTGGGGGACCCCTTGGTGCCCGCGGGCTGCCGCGGCATCCTGAACCCGGGGGGGCTGCGCTGACTACCCCCCCCCTCAGCCCCACCCTCAGCCGTCCTGGACATGGGTGCCGGCGCCGGGCGGTGCGGACATCCACCGGGGGAGCGGCTTCCACCCCCAGGTGGGGACGCTCGACACTTCCCTCCCTCCTCCACGCCTCGTCACTCCAAGAGGGGGGGTGGGGGGACAGGGACGAGATCGAGATGAACACCGGATGAATAAAAAGACGAAGAGGAAGAGGAGACCTCCCTGGGGGGGCCGGCGGCGGCGGAGCTGACGCCGTGGCGCTGTCACACACACGCACGTGCCTCCGCCGGGGGCTGAACTCGCGGCTCCGTTAGTCCGTCCGTCTGTCCTGCCGTCCTCCTGCGTCTACGCTCAGCCCGGCTCCTCGTCAGTGCGTCCGTCGGTCCTGCCGTCCCCCTATGTCTACGCTCGACCGCGTGCCTCCTGCCTCCTGAGCAGACCGAGAGCCAGTAAGGTGGGTGTGTACCCGTGAAGCGAAATCCGGTGTGAGTTAGCCGGTGTGTGTGTGTGGCGGTGAGTGTGTGTGTCCGTACGTGTGAGAGAAGCACAGCGCAGTGCCGGCAGCCTCCAGCATCAATCTCTCTTACCCGAGTCAGTTCTCTCCCTCTCCCTCTCCCTCTCTCTCTCGCGTTCTCTCCTTCTGTTCCAATCTTTCCCTAATCTCGCTTTAGCGCTCTCTCTCTCTCTCTCTCTCTCTCTCTCCTCGATATGGGCTGCACGAACAATCTACTCCTCCCGCCCTCCACCTAGGCAGCCAATCAGAGCATCTGGGAATGAGTGATGTCATGGCAAACTCTGTCCTGTCCAGGGGCTTGAAGTGAAAGAGAAAGTGTGTGTGTGTGTGAGTGTGAGTATGTTTGTGTGAGTAGGGAGGGGAATATCTGAGACAGCATCACTTCACCAAAACTCACACAGAACACACACACACACACACACACACACACACACACACACACACACACACACACACACACACACACACACACCCCCACACACACACACGTATGGCCAAGCTTGTCCATTTTCTCCCAAGATTGGAACAATGTGCAGGAATTCCCTGACTTTGTGGAACACTCTATCTCTCTCCCTCTCTCCCTCTCCCCTCAGTCTCCCCCCCCCATCCCTGTAGATAGCGTGTGTGCTTCTGAACACACTCAGCGCTGTCTGAGCAGCCTGCAGGGCGGCAGACTGAATGGCTGGCAGAGCCGCCGCCGTCTGATTCGCTCCCGTACTGTTCAGGGCTCAAAGGAATCATCCCTTTCTTTTGTCTCTAATCTTTTCATTTCATCTCACCTCCACACAGTCTGTCCGGGACCGTGCCTCTCTCTGTGCATTCTCCAGCCCCTCACCGGGGGGGAGACAGTCGACAGAACACACCAGAACACCAGAGAGGATTCAACTCCCATCGCTGATGGTGCTGCCGGCTCCGTTCCATGGTGTGTTTAGAGTCTGTGGGGAGCTTGTACTATGACTACAGCAGACAGTTTGGAACGCAGCCGGCCCCGCCTCCACTTCATGTGTTTTCATCTAGAGCGTTCGGTCTCTGGTGTGGATCAATATACCGCTCGTAACAACACACACACACACACACACATGCACACACATGCATCACACACACACACAGGTATAGCACGGACACACATACACACGCACACACATGCATCACACACACAGGTATAGCACGGACACACACACACACACACACACACACACACACACACACACACACACACACACACACACACACACACACACACACACACACACACACACACACACACACACACACACACACACACACACACACGGACAAATACTCACGCACACACATGCAAAATAACGCATACACACAAGAACACATGCACACATAGCACGGACACACACGCACACACGGATACACACAGACACCACACCCAGAGGATGTACACACAAACACAGACACTCTCGTACAAAAACAGGAAACTGCATATTAACACACAAAACAGATCCAAAAAGACAGTACATTTATGCCAGGCAATACCCCGGCCTCCTCTGTGGAATCACATCCAGCGACGGCGTTATGAAAAAGCAATATTCCTGTTCAGTGCATTGGTGGCCACCGCATCCGTTTTAAAGGAGAAAGACCCATTTATCACACGTGTGATTTAGCCTATTTTAGCCGGGAGCATAAGAGATTTTAATTATGAAAGTCATCAATAACCGATGGCAGCTGTCCTGCGCTATCAGTCTGCTGATAATCACATCCTGGCACCTCACCCCATTAGCCCGGATAGCTCCTAACAGACCATAGGCAGCATGCAGGGAGAATACAGGGGACCTTTTCAAAGTAAGGGCGCATGGCAATGTTTAGGTTTACAGCTGTATTTGCGTCAATGTTTCGGGAGTGTGTGTGTGTGTGTGTGTGTGTGTGTGTGTGTGTGTGTGTGTGTGTGTGTGTGTGTGTAAGCATTAACTAACAGTTACTTATTGGTGTGAAAATCATTGATGGGGTTAACCATAACCCAATACCTCCTTTGGTAATGTTATTTAATAATGCTTATTACTGAATTAAATAATCAATAGTTGACCAAAGTTTCATGAAACCTTATTGTAAAGTGTTACACGATCTTTATTGCGCTGTGTGTGGACGATTAGCAAGAGGGTGTGAGTTCAACAAAATATTCATGCGGCCCAAATTTGTGACCCTCTTTGAATTTCTTCATCACCTTCATGAATACTAGCCTTTACACTCTCGTCAGATTACTTTATGATTACGTCCCAGCGTTAGAGGAGTCTAATACGAATAGCAAGCAACACCAATCTTCTCGCTCTGATGTATAGTCCCAGAAATAAAGCATTCACTTTTTAAGTAATGGACATGTGACTGGAGTTCATCAAGTCCACCTCACCTGAAATCTGGGAACAAGGAAAGACAGCTCTATGATGTACTGCTCTCCTCAATAACTCATGAAACAGCTTCCTAATGTTCTCCACAATAACTCCTCAAACAGCGCTATGATGAACTGTTCTCCACAATAACTCCTCAAACAGCACTATGATGAACTGTTCGCCAGAATAACTCCTCAAACAGCTCCACGGTCTACTGTTCTCCACAATAACTCCTCAGACAGCTCCACGATGTTCTCCTCAATAACTCCTCAAACAGCTCCATGATGTACGGTTCTGCGTAGGCAATGCAACATAAGGGAGTACGTTACACAAAGACGATGAATAATCGTGCGTTCACACCGTGAATAATTCAATGCGGTGCTTGCCTGGATGGACACACCATCGCTGAGTCCGTTTCATCGCAACAAGTCGATGGGAAACAGACGAAGGTTTGCAGCCCTCTCCATGGTGCTGAACACCTTACCCCCCCCTATCAATGTACATTAAATGGAAAGGAACAGTGAAGGACTACGCAACAGGGATGCTGAATGGACAGGCGCCTTCAAGGCTGAAGGCTTGATCTGCAAATACTGCACAGTACTGTGTGCTTATTTGTGTGTATGTGTCCACTGTCAGCAGCACTGTGTGTGTGTGTGTGTATGTGGATGGTGTGTGTATGTGGATGTGTGTTTGTGTGTTTGTGTGTGTGTGTGTGTGTGTGTGTGTGTGTTTGCAGCTCTGTATGTGATTGTGTGTCTAACCCAAGCCTCTCTCCCTCTCACCCTCTCTCTTTCTCTTTGCAAACATCATCCCTTGTTCTATCCCTCTCTCCATCTCTCTCTGTGCCTCTGTCTGGCAGACAGCCCACATAGTCAAATAACATCAGAAGAAGGAATAAAGCAGAGACTGCATGCATTGCAGTATTGTGAAAGGAAATCTATGGATTGCGTTGTAACCTGAGCTGGAATCCTTGTGGAGGCCGTCCTGCATCCAAACCAAGGTAGGGTTTTTAATTGTAGTTCTTTGTAGACAGGGAGAGAATGAGAGACAGAGAGACAGAGAGAAAGAGAAAGAGAAAGAGAAAGAGAGAGAGAGAGAGAGAGAGAGAGAGAGAGAGAGAGAGAGAGAGAGAGAGAGAGAGAGAGAGAGAGAGAGAGAGAGAGAGAGAGAGAGAGAGAGAAAGAGAGGAGGGGATAACAATCCCAGATGAGGAGCTGAACGGTTTAGGGTAAAAACACCCCCAGACAAAATGAAAATAAGATACCGTGGCAATTCATGGGAGATGTTGAGCACACACAAACACGCACACGCACACACACACACAAACACACACAATACTAACACAGTGAGAAATCAACTGAGGCAGAGTAGAGACCCGTCTTGACTATTTCCAGGGATGCACTAACAGACTCTCCTCTTCCTTGGGGCTACGTCGTTCAGAAGGGGAATGCCCAGGAGAGGGAGAAGAGGGGGGAGAGGAGAGCGTTGGAGGGGTGAGGGAGGGGAAGGGGGGGGGGGTTGAGATAGGGACTGGTACCTCTGCCGGCCAGGGGTCTCCGATGGACCCTCTGGCAAGAATCTGAATCTCTCTCCCTCACTCCCCCCCCCCCTCCCTCTCTCCCCCCTACCTCCCTCCCTCTGATCCAGAGGATGGATGCGTGTCAGGGGCTCCGTGCACATACAGGTGCACCCAGAGGATGGGGCGGGGGGAGGGTGGTTTGGGGGGGGGGGGTGCACTAGAGGGCGGGGAGGGAAGAAGCTCTTTTCAGGCTTGAAAGGAAAAACAAACGGCATCCCGGAGGAGAAGGGGAACGGAAGAGGGAAGCGCGGCCCGCCTCGCAGACCTCCGCGACCCCCGAGGATGTTTGGGTTGGCCGTCTTCACGGTCCAGACTTCATCTAGAGTGCCTGTGGAGGAAGCAGTGCAGAGACACAGCGCCCCCCGGTGGCCAGCCGAGTAATAGCAACCACCGCGACACATCGGCCTGGAGAATGGAGGGGAGGGGAGGGGAGAGACAGAGGGAGGGTGGAGCTAGGGGAGGGTGGGGACAGAGAGAGGGTGTAGCTAGGGGCGGTGGAGAAGGAGAGGGTGCAGGTGGAGAGGGTGTTGGTTAGACTGGTGGAGAAGAAGAGGGTGTAATTATAAATCAACAACACATGAAACAAGGATAAAGAAGAAAGGGGAACAGAAAAAGGGTGCAGGTACGACTGGGGGAGACGTAGAGCGTATAGATGGAGAGGGTGTAGGCACGGGTCGTGAACATGGAGAGGGTGTAGCCACTAGTGGGTGGAGGTCCGGGGTTCCTCAGCGGAGAAGTGGGCTACTCGAGGTGGCCGCCGTGAACCTCCCACCCCCTGGAGGTCCTTCGACGCGCTCGGCCCGCCGTCACTCCCCTCATCCTCTCATCCTCTCGTCCACTGACGACGCTTTTCATAAATTACCGCGGTGGTTATGAGCCGGCCGATTCCTGCACGCAGCGCGCTCAAGGTTGCACTCTCCGCAATTCACTTAAGAGCGCGACCCACGCCGTTAATCTCATTGGTTCCCCTGAGTGGTTTGAGTGTGAGGGAGATCTTTATGGAGACTTTCACAGAAATTGGAGAAATATAACGGTCCGAGGAGTCATGCTTCGAATGATAAAGCAACGGGAATCAAACCATCGACCCGGGTGCGATTATGGTGTGACCTCCAGCCGCCAGTACAACCCAGCCCTCCCCTAGAGCCCTTAAGCAAGGTTTAATGAAGCTATTTCTGTGGAACGGTGTGTAACTGTGAATAAGGAGGTTGTGAAAGCTTTAATGTGATAAATGGAAGTCTCTGTTGTTGAGGGAAACACACACATATGCACCAGTTCATGCACACACACACACACTCTCGGTGCACTCCAAAACACACACACAAATGCATGCACACACTAAAAGGTACACAAAACCCATCTTCACGTACCGACACACACCCAAACACACACACGCACACACACACACACTTCCTGATTCAGAAGTGCTTCCATTTCACCAAGATTTACATGTCATAGACAGTTTCAGCTATTTAACCCCCCCCCCGTGCCCCCCCCCCCGTGCCCATTCCCCACCCGCACCACATTTACACCACCAGCCGCATAAGCAGGCCCTGCAACGGAAGTCCAAACACAGGGCCAATGGTGTAGCTAATTACATCTCCACCATAATGGCGCCCATCAAAGGGAGAGGGAGCGAGGCGAACAAGTCAGAGTGATTATGAAAACAAACCCGATCTCCTCCTTTAGAAAACCGTCGCTTCTCAAGGAGCCAGCACCCTCTTTTCAGCTTGCAGATGGAGGAGGAAGCTCATTGTTGTTAACCCCACACCCCCCCCCACCCCCCTCCGCCAGTGAAATATCACTTAAGACTCAACCAAGCCAGCCCACACCTGCACTACTTCAGTGAAGGGGCTCAACATGAAAGTAGGAAGATGAGTGAAAAAAAATTCATGGCAGATAAAACTTAACATTTTCATCCATCAATTTCAAGAGCTTGATTTGAATAACTCGGTTCACTGATATCGCTGGTGAATTAATTTGCTTAAAAGAAGATCCCTTCTTCATCTTAAAAGGTTCCTGTGTCTTGAGTCTGGAGCTGGGGGGCCGTTTTAATCAGCTAAGCTAATAAGCAGCATCTCGTCCCGGGAGAGAGGGGTCATACGAAGGCGCAGTAAAAGCATTAACAAAATTCAGTTGTGTGGTTTTTTTGTTTGTGTGCATGTGTGTGTGTGCGTGTGATCAATTATGCGAACGAATGTGCATCACATGGAATCACATAATCGACAAACACACACGACGCAATACACAAACACTGAAACGCACAAGCAGACACAGACACACACAGAAAGACAATTAAAGGCACAGTAATTTAGCCGGTTTAAATGGGTGTTTTATAGGCTTGTCTTCTTTGTTCACTTTCTGCTTGGCTGTGTTGAGTGGGTTGAGTGTGTGTGTGTGTGTGTGTGTGTGTGTGTGTGTGTGTGTGTGTGTGTGTGTGTGTGTGTGTGTGTGTGTGTGTGTAGCCCTGTATGCCTGTGTTGTCTGCACAGTACTATATGTTTGTTTGCGTGTTTGTGTCTGCTGTCAGCAGGACTGTGGGTGTATGTTTGTGTGTATGTGTGCGTGTGTGTGTGTTTGTGTGCATACCTTCTGTGCATTCCCATAAGTGTTTGTGTTGTCTGCACAGTACTGTATGTTTGTATGTCTGTGTCTGCTGCAGCACTGTGTGTGTATTTGTGTGTGTGTGTGTGTGTGTGTGTGTGTGTGTGTGTGTGTGTGTGTGTGTGTGTGTGTGTGTGTGTGTGTGTGTGTGTGTGTGCCCGCGTGCATTTGTTTATTGTCTGTGCAGCTCTGTATGCGATTTTGTGTGTGTGTGCCATCAGCAGCACTATATGTGTGTGTGCTTGCGCGCATGGGTGCGTGTGCTTGTTGTTTGGTGCAGCAGTGGGTCAGACAGTCTAAGCTCTTTATCCTGGTTCAGCCGGCCACCACACAGCCCGGTGAGGACCTAAAGTATTGGCGTCAGCACAGTAAATAAATCACTGCACTGGGAGCCGGTGTTCACCTCTGCAGCCACCATTCTCTAGTCCAAAATATCAGAGCGGAACCAAGGCCAACATAATACGACACATTCTACCTATCAGATTCTACCCCGGCCGGAACGCATTCCCCTGCGCCGGCTCACAAATGAATCATGCATTTATTCATGACAGCCCCATTCAGACCCTCTGTGCTGCATGTTTATGCTGAGTTCAGCGGTCCACGCTGTCCGTTATCACAAAGGAGACGAGGATTCACTAGAATGCGTCTCGCATCTGGATGATATTGTCCTCCGAAAGTTGGTCAGATTTCTCAGAGCTCAAGCAGATTTATGAGCGACCGGCGGGTTGTTTGTGGATTATGAAGGAGGTACATTGAATACACGTGCACACACGCACGTGCAAGTGCACGCACACACACACACGCATGCACGGACACACGCACAGATACAATTTCCTTTCAAAATCGACAAATATTAAAACAGAGACTATAAATTCATATTATATATAAATATATTTTTGCGTTATTCTTATAAAAAACCAGCCGATGATCTATCATCAAAGCGGGACTGTGAATCCACTTTCAGTCAAGTAACAAACAAGAAGATGGATTCAAAACCCAGCGAGCAATCAGAACACAGAGAATCAATTACAACGTCCAATCAGGCGAGGGTTTAAAAGAACCGTCCGTCCCCCTCTTCCCCTCCCACTCGCCCCTGAAGGCGATGACCCCAAAAAAAACCCTCTGACCTTCCCCTCCAGAAGCTGGAGTTGCTAAAACAGACGGCCAGAGGTCATCAGACCGTTATCGCCGCTGGACAGAGAACGGACGACGAGGGGGGGGGGGGGGGGGCAGGACACACAGGACGCGTCGTGAAGAGATAACGTTGTTCTAGCTGGAGGTATCAGAGGCACGGCGCTGAATGGTGTCTATCTTTCCTTCTGATTCAACAGTACATCGTAAACAAAAGTGTCAACCTTTGAAAGTGAGGGCTCTAGTGGAGTGTCTCTGAGTGACTGACAGATGCCCCCCCGCCCACTATTGTGTGGGTGGAGCCCCTAGTGCCTTTTCCGCCTGTCATGTGTCACTCAGACCCACTCTGATTGGCAGCTGCAACGAGATTAGGCTCTGATCTGTGATAAGAGCTGCCACTAAGAAGACACACAAACACTGCCTAATCTAATTGTGTGTGTTCGTGTGCGTGTGTGTGTGTGCGTGTACTTCAGACAGAGTCTGTTTCTGTCTGTGTATGTTTTTAAGTTGCTGGCTGTTCATGCGTCGTACACACACACACACACACACACCATTTTAACCAGCCTAATATCTCGTATCCGACTCTCCCACAGGGAACCAACGACACTGGCGCCTGGCTGTCGCGCTGCAGTAGCCATGGCAACGAGTCATCAACACAACCCACGCAGGCTGGGAAACCAGGCAAACCGAAATGAAAAGCTTGAATCCAGCCGGTACAGAACAACTGCCCCCCCCGCCCCCCCCCCCATGCCCCCGGTGGGTGGGGTCGCACAGCTGGAAGGGTTCGGGTGGAGTGATGGCCAAACCTTGAGGATGAGCCACACCTTGAGGACGGGCCACACCTTGAGGGTGGGGCCCACCTTGAGGGCTGCAGGGTGTGAGCAGCCACTCCCTGTGTGTGGAGCAGCTCCACTAAACTGCTGACTTCAGACACTCGGATGCGTCCGCGGCGCAAAAGATGCTGCCAAGCTATTTTTACACACACAGTGTGTGAGGGCTGCGATGCGTGCGCAAATCTAACTGCGTGAGTGCACGTGCACGTGTCAGGGGGTGGGTACATGCATGTGTGCCTGCTTGCTTGTTTGTGTGCATCTTTGTGTGTGTGTCTGTCTATGTGTCTGTGTGCATATGTGTGTGTGTGTGCTTGTGTATGCCTGTGTATGCCTGTGTGTGTATGTGTGTGTATGTGTGTGCGTGCCTGTGTGATGTCCATGAACGCGTGGGTGTGTGATTGTTAGTGTCCCTGATCTGCATGTCTGCGTGTGTGCGTGTGTGTGTGTGCGTGCACAGCGTCCCAAGCCAGCGAGGATAAATGGGGGTTGTCAGGAGCCTGGCACGGTCAAGGTGACCGTCTGCCGGGGCCCTCTCCGGCAGGAGGAGGGCCGCAACGTCGCCCCTGGCAACAGGATGTCGTGCTGGCGCCGTGCCAACCGGAGGAGCTGTGCCAGTTCCAGCGGACAACAGGAACCCAAAATAAACTATTATTAGGTCTCCTTCTCTCCTGTCCTCATTCTGATCAACAATGCACCGACTGACCCGGCACTGGGGTCTCCGCCTCCTGGTTTAGCCAATCACGGCGCAGCGCGGTGTGGCCGCACTCTCGCTCTCTCTCGCTTGCTCACGCCCTGAGGGGGTGAAGGAGTTGATGGAGTGAACGCTAACCGGCAGGTGGTCCGTGGCGGGCGCGCCCACTCGCGTTAGCCTCCGCGAGAACGCCTACCTGCGAGCTAAACAGACAGCTGCACCCAGAGGTGTCACCGAGGCGGGAAATCGCCGACGCCTTCTGCCGCCCACGCACGTCACCGCACGCCATCGTGGGCCCACGCACGCCACCGCGCAGAGCGGGGAACAGGTGAGGCGCGGTGGATTTGGAAATAAACGCGAGAACGTGGGGATTGTTATTTTCGCGTTTTTTTTCCCCTCGCTAATGACAAACAACAAAGAGGCAAGAAATAAAAGCGGCGCATATGGAGGAGAGGGAGGGCGTTCAAAGCAGGGCCGTGGCTGCCCACCATATGGTGCCACTAATTACTGTTTGTCGTTGCCACGGAGAGCCCCCCCAAAAAGAGAAAGGCTTGAAGAGAGACGGGAAAACACAGTCCGGAAAAAAATTGAAGTTTTTCATTGTTTTGATTTTTGTTGAGTTGTGTTGTTGTTGTTGGTTTAACACGTTTGTCATCGCAGCCCGAAAAGGAATCGATTCTCTCTCGTGGTCTCTAGGGATTCCTGAGAAATTGCTGCTCAAACGAGGCCAGTAATAAAGGAGTATTTATCCCTCAAAGGACGCTTTTTGTTACCTTAATGTGTGTTTGAAGACGAAAACAAATTGAGTTTGAGGTAATTCTGTAATTACTTTTCTTTTTTCCTTTCATCTCGGGATTGGATGCCATAAATTAGATTTTAATCCATTTCCCTTCCCCAGATCCATGAATAGAGCTGCCCTGATGAAGGTGTATCTAGTCCAGACAGAGTCCCCCCCCGTGTATCTAGTCTCTCCCCCCCCCCCCCCCCCCCCCGGCTCTAAGCTCGACGGGGAGACAATACAAAGAGACTGCTTCATTGATTCTTATTGAGAGAGCGCTCACTCAGAAGGTCAACTCCATGACCCCGCCCCTAGCAACGCCCGGGGGCGCGGCCAACGCCGGAGACAGGAATCCATTTTATGTTCTCCTTGGTAAAAACACTTTCTTTCAGGGGAACTATGACACAAGGGCTCTCGTGTCATAATTGTGCGTCTGCCCTGGGGGCGGTCAGATATAATATCATGTAGACATGAGGCGCCAACCCCCCCCCCCCCTCCCTCCCAGGCAGAGAGGGGAGATTCATAATTAAAGAAAATAAAATATTTAGATACATTAACGGGGGCAAACGGCATGAATTATAACCATTAAGATCTATTATATTAAACAAGGGGCTGTTTTTAACTACACAAAACTCGCTTGTCCGTTGTGTTCCTTTGACACAAAAAATATATTTTTACTGATGATACAAAAAGCCAGCATGTCCCCTCATAGCCTGCGCTATGAAACCATCCATTAAAACACATTTATTTAACCCTGCAGTAAACCTCTCCCTTCAGTGTGTGATAATACATAAAAACGCTAAGCTGTAGCAGAGTCCGCGAGCTGAGTTATCACCTCCTCCCCCCCCCCCCCCCCCCCCTCCCCAACTCCCTCCTCCTCCTCCCCCCTCCCCACCTCCCTCCTCCTCCCACACCTGCAGACGGGTACGCAGCCAGCAGCCGTGTGGCCGCCCGGTGACGCAGTCCGGCTCCTCACGGACACAAACTGCCAGCTCAGAAGCCACAACGGGAGCGGCCATATTGGATCCTGGCTTCCGTACCACCTGACTTCCCGGTTCTGTTAATCCAGATCTCATAGAGCAGAGGGAGAGGGAGAGGGAGAGGGAGAGGGAGAGGGAGAGGGAGAGGGAGAGAGTTCTCCGGCACAGACCGGAGAGCCGAGCTCGCTCCAGCCTGCACGTGACGCAGAGCCCTGCAGATATGTCTGGTGTGAAGGTACTACTGCACACAGGTGATTCCCACATGAAACCAGGGGAGGCGAATCCTCTCACTATGAGTCAAATACTATGAGCATAAGTATACACATACACACGTATATCTCATTAATGCTTATGGTGTGTGATTGATACAGAACTGTACACGTGTTATGTATACAGCTGCAATTGATTTGAACATTTGGAGCGTGTTGGTATACACTGTAAGCATACATGCATGCATATATCACTCATGCTTACAGTGCTATTGATACAGAACCATATATGCGTTGGGTACACGGCGGTAATGGATTCAGCGCTCGGAGAGCGTCACGGTGAACGCTAAAGTCCGTAATGAGACAGCACACCGTGTCTGCCGTCAGCGCCGAGCTGAGAGGAGAGAATAGACTTCATCTCGTCAGCTCCTCTGCGGATTAGCCCAGCTTCCCCTCTCGATCCCGTCTACACACACACGCACTAGCACACACACTTGCAGACTGTCGTGCACAAATCCCACATGCACAGACATATGTAAACTGACATGCGCACATGGGATCACAGGCACACATACACACGTGACAGCGCACACACACACAAACACAAACACACAATCACACACACTCAAACACGACCAAAGCTACAACAGATGTCCTGCAGCAGGAATACTGCAGTGACTGGCCGATGACAGCACCGCAACTTATAAGCACTGTTCACACAGACAAACACTGTACACAACCGACACTGTACACACCATAACCAGTATCCATCCTACAGCCCTCGTACAGCACCAACCCCTCGCACTAACGACAGCAGCGGCAGCAGCAGCAGCGACGTACCTCCGGAGCTCACAGGGACGCTCTGCTGAGTCATGCCCGGGGAGGAGAGCGTTGCCATGGTGTCGGTCAGGAGAGAGGAGGAGGGGGGGGGGGGGGGGGGGGGGGGTCACTTCCAAGACCGCCGCATCCCGAGGCAGCGCGGTCAACGAGTGCACGAGTGCGTGTGCGTCTGATTGCGAGCGTATGCAAGTGTGACGACGGGTGTGCGCGGGTGAGTGTGACTGCGGGTGTGTGCGTCTGATTGCGGCCGCGTACGAGTGTGCGGCGGCGAGCGTGTGCGTCTGAGGGGCGGGTGAGTGTGCGGGGAGTGTGGAGGCAGGTGCCTGCGACTGCGAGTGGGGGGGGGGGGGGGGGGGGGGGAGTGAGTAAGCGTTCTCCGCCTCACCTTGGAGCCTCTGCATCACGTCGGCGATAGCCCTGGCAGGGTGCCCGTAGCGGCGGGGAGACGCCATGCAGCCGCACAGAGGTCAGGATCCAGTCGCATCCGGGCTACCGGCAGATGCTCCTCTCTCCCCCTCTCTCCCCCTCTCTCCCTCTCCGGCTACGACACACACAGCCAGACCGGGCTCGGGAGAGGTGTCTCCGCTGTGGTCGGCGGTCCCGTGGGTTTGACTTTGTAAATATCCTTGTGGAGACGGATCCGTCGGGTCCACAGTGCTGTGTGCTAACTCTGAGCAGGTCCCAAGTTTTCCCTCTGGAGCCGCAGCGACAGCAGCCTGCGATTCCTCCAAGTCCCCCCGGCCCCTCCCCTGATGAGGATGATGAGGGTGATGAGGGTTGATGATGATGAGGGTGAGGGTCTTCGTCTCTGTGGTCGAAGCTGTAGACGTGCGCACCGGGCTCGTGAGCTGAGTGTCTCGGCGGTACCTGTCCTCTCTCTCTCTCTCTCGCTCTCTCTCTCTCTCTCTCTCTCTCTCTCTCTCTCTCTCAGCAGCCTCTGACTTCTGCACACTGTTCTGCATGTACTGCCACCTGCTGTCCAATCAAAGGGACTTTCTCTCCACTGCTACGGATGGATCAGCCAATGAGGCGCCTCGGTCAGTACTCACTGATCCTATGGGGAATAGAAGATAAGTTATGGTTTGAGGTGTGTGCGCGCGCGTGCGTGCGTGCGTGCGTGCGTGCGTGTGTGTGCAAGCAGGACAGTGAGAGACATACACATTGCGATCTGTCTGTCTGTGTGTCTGTCTGTCTGTCTGTCTGTGTGTGAGAGCAGACACACACAAAGACACACACACACACACACACACACACACACACACACACACACACACACACACACACACACACACACACACACACACACACACACACACACACACACACACACACACACACACACACACACACGTCAAGATCAGTAATTTAACTAAAGTCAAATGGGATGGTGATTCAGCAGAATTGAATCCTTTTCCCCAGTGCAAAAGGATAAGAAGTTCAGTGCAAAATGCTGCAGCGGGATTGTTTACCATTGAAATACATTAGGACAAACTGAAATGTCCTGACGCTAGCACTGAACTATCTCAACACAATCCCCCGGCCAGGAGGACCACCTCTCTCCTGTCCAACATGGTCCCCGGAGCGGTGATGGTAACGTGTATGAAAGTGTATCGTCTGCCCTCTGATAAGCCAATCACCGTGTTTGTTTTAAATGTACGTGAGGAAGCGCACCGTGCATTCTGTGTGTGTGATCCAATTACGCGAGTCCTTTCATCATCTAAGGGGAGCAGAGCCCGAGCCTCGTCCAGTCAAGGGGCGAGAGAGGAAACGACGTGGACATGAAACAGGATAGAAGATGATACGTGATTATTTATCAGACTCGATTTTTCTCCATCTAGCAAACAAGATTGGAGCTTCCAATCTTGTTTGCTAGATGGAGAAAAATCACACACACACACACACACACACACACACACACACACACACGCACACACGTTTTGTGTAAACACATTACTCTGATTACTAAATGACCTAATCATGCAAATGCTTTGATTTTATGACTATGGACCAAAGCCATATGTCACCGAAAAACACATTTCCACTTTCAATTATAGCTGTTTATGTATACTAGGAGAGTTGCTTATAGGTAATGTGCAGGTCGTAATTAACCAAAAGGAAAATGTTACATGTTGATACATGATTGCTTGTTGATGGCCCGTCTGCTTAAAGTCAGACTCCAAGCAATCCATTTTGGAGTTCCACCAGTCGACACATTCAAGGCATCGAAATCAGCATCACAAATCCGCAAATGTATATTTTATAGTCTGGTCTTCGCTGATAAGTTCCACCCGGCCTCTGCCGCTTCATTCTCCCGCTGCATTACCGGTGGAATATAAAACGCGGTGGATGGATGGACGGCGCTCTGCTGCGTCGACGCTTTGCTGATGCCAACGTTTCTGCGCAGCGCGGCTATAAGAGGTGACCTCTCTCCCTCCCTCCCTCTCTCTCTCTCTCTCTCTCTCCCTCTCACTCTATCTCTCTCTCTCTCGCCCCACAAGACCGAGCCGATTCAGCTTGAAATTGAAAACAAACTGCTGCAGCAGACGGATTAAAAGGGCGCGCACACAATCCACACACACACACACACACACACACACACACACGCACACACACACGCACACAGGTAAACATTGAGAAGTAACTTCAGCCGGTAGGGGTGTGTGTGAGCTTCGTTCTCTTTTAAATTGGGACTCGGGAGACTGATGGCCTAGTGTGAGTGCACCCTCAGGGTGCACTCACACTAGGCCATCTGGCCGTGGCCGTTGGCCGTCGCAACTGTAGCCTGGCCACGGTAGGCTCTTGTACATACGTCATCACGTCGTAAGCAACACGTCATCGCCAAGCGTCCGCTACATGGACCATAATAAGTCTGCCGCCAGTCAGAGTTTTAACAACAATGGACAACAACACAGAGAACACAGTTCGCACTTTGCCGAGTCTGTTGCTTATTTGGAGGTCAGATAAGAGCCCACTCTCACTGCTGTTTTTTTCGAGTACGCAAAAAAACGTCAACATCGCTTGACGCCATGTTTACCGTTTAATGGGAAAGAAGGCTCGTTGCCTTTATTATGTCCATGGTCGTCGCATGGACCATAGTCATCCAGCTCAGGTTGCGTAGCCGTGCGTGTGCGTGTGTCCGCTCATTAGCATCTGTACCGGGGCGGCCCGTACCGTAGCAGCACACCTCTCCCAAGTGGCCAAGTTGGCCTGGCCTGGCCAGACTGGCCACACTCACACTGGCAGATTTGAGCACGGTTAGGTGTGAAAACGGCCACGGCCACCTCTCAGATGGCCTAGTGTGAGTGCACCCTGAGTTAGGGGTTTTAAATGCATGATCCCAAAGTGAATGACTTGTATAACTGATCAATGGAACTCAATGATCAATCGAAATTATGGATTGAGAGTGATTCCCCCCCGCCAATCATGAAAATCATCCTCACCGTCTGCCATCAATCCTGAGAGGAGGGCAGCAGCAGTGGGGTATACGAAGCTCGCTGAACATACCCAGGCTTTCTTGGGAAAACCTGGCTCGACAGAGCCGCAACTCGCAATCAGAGTTAAATGGTACCACGAAGCTCACTTTAGACTTTAGGTTCAGTGCGTGTTCACGTGAAAGGGGCGTTTTTTGCGTCATTTTTCTCACCTTTACGATAGATCAAGCAGTCTATATGCGTATAAGTGAAAAGATTCTGCATATTGTCTGTAAAATAACTATGCCAAATGCAGAATTGTTCGCCATTAATCCAAATAGAATGATGATGATTTAAAAATGCATAAGCAACGTCCATCCTGCCTTACTCTATCATTTAGGGAATTCACTTTAAATACACCCTATTTAAGAAATATATCGCATGTTTTCGACCGCAGAGAGGTAGCGTTTGTAGCGTAGTGGATTAGTATAAGACCCGAACGCCAGCGATCGGGGTTCAAATTCGCCGGTCTATCATCATGCATTTTACCCCCATAGATGTGGTGCCAGCACGGCCTTGAAAATATGGGTTCAAGTTCGAAATAAGCACAAAAATATAATTCCATATGCTTTAGCGAATAAGTATTCCATATGCATGAGAATTAGGACTTTTTAAGCTTCACATAAATTCGCGTCACTTGGGAGTCGAACCCTCCGCGCAGAAATTCAAGACTGACGCGCTACCTCCACTCAAGCACTCTGTCGAGGAGACACAATGCGCAACAGTAATCATTGTCTACATAAGGTCCAAAAGGACGATCAAATAACGAACACCCTCTGATGAGAATCTCTATCTCTCATGAAGAACCCCAATTTCGTTGTTTGTACAATGACAATAAAGTCTGAAATCTGAATATCGTCAGACAATGCCAAGGGATCGGTTCTGTCCCGTAAAACCCTCTGTCTCCGGAGAGACGCCTGTACGCGAAGTACGCCGGGTCCACGGGAACACCCACAAATGCTGACGCCATTGTCAGAGTAGGGGCTAGGAAGCTGCGCACGCCGATTTAAGTAGCCGATCTCCGGCTAGACTAAGCCGAAAAACTGCTCCCGACCAGGTTTGGTTGCGAGCATAAGTCACCATGGTGATACAGAGACGCTAAAAGAGATCGACTTTCGTGGTACAACTTACCCAGGCTTGGAGCTCAACATACCTCGCTAACCCTCTGAGCGAGCTTCGTGGTACAGGGCACAGGCCTTCTTCACGTGAGAGACAGCCATCTTGTCATCAGTCAGTCCTTCGGTTTGTTTCCTTCACCGAATCACATTTAAAATGTTTTATAACTTCTATAGCTAGTCTTTGACAGTTTAGTTTATGACCTTTAATTTATAGTTGTTTGTTGTTCACTAGAACCAATTGTGCAACGCAGTTGTTGTAGAGTAGATGAATGTTACCTGACGCGACCGCGCCACGCAGTTGTTGTAGATGAATGTAACCTCACGCGGTTCTGGTTTTGTTTGAGTACGGCGCCCTCTACTGGTCACACATGAGAAGCACAGCAACCAGGAACATGATTTGTAAGCAAATACGTTTTTTTTATGAAACAGGCGGCTTATTTTTTCATCCTGATGCTCAACAATGTCAATAATTGCAAAGATTTTACATTATTTTTTATTATAACTTTTCAGAGACTCAGTTCAACTCCTATAGTCAAATGCAATTATAGTAAGGCTATTTTGATAAAGGGGTCTGCTAAACGCTGTACAGTCTGGAGGGAAAGACCATGCGGTAGCATAGCAGAAAAAAACAAACCAGAACAGAACAAAAACAGAACAGAACTTAGTGGTGACCATCAGTCACTCCCCCATATAAATAACCCAACAGTCTCCTAATGTGTATCGCCTCCTAAATCCTAATGTAAGCACAACCACATGATACAACACAACCACCGATTGATTGGAGCGCGTTCCTGGTCCCAGATCAGCCCTTCTTTAGCGGTTCAACAGCTTATCAGGGGGCAGGGTTAATTTCCGCTGGTCTGACCTCACCCACCAAGACTCAGACAGCCTCCAGTCTCCACTGAGCTGGCAGGAGCTAGCCTAAAGTCTGAGCTCACTGACAAGAAGCCCAGATAACCACACGCTCATTGTTTTGGAAACCACGCACTGCAAAGAGTAGTATCGCCGTTTCAGCGGTCAACGTTTCCGTTGCTGGTCGTCGTCTCTGGTCGTCTTCAGGCCTGTGGTGGAGCCGCAGCCGGTGGTGTATGGGGTGTAACAGTAGTAGAAGACCAAGATGTTTGTCATACTCTGTCGACGGGCAAATCACAACGAGGTGTGTGTGAGGAGACGTCCGCATGGCGGAAAAACAGGGAAGGAAGAGAGTGGGGAGAGGCTTAGGGAGAAGGAGAGAGAGAGAGGGAGAGAGGGAGGGAGAGGAAGAGGGAGGGAGAGAGAGAAGGAAAGGAGAGGAAGAGAGGACCTGAAGGGGGAGAGGGGAGGGAGAAGGAGAGAGGGAGAAGGAGAGGAAAAGAGGGAGAAGGAGAGGGAGAGAGGGAAAGGGAGAGGGAGGGAGGGAGGGAGGGAGGGAGGGAGGGAGGGGGGGGGGGGAGTTCCCAGGGGTCGAGGGAGGTGATACTGCTGTACATCAATCAAAAACCTCAAGGAAGTGATTGCAGAGGAAGTGATTACAGCAACACCCCATCCCTCCCCACTTGCGGTCCTCCAGGATCTCTGGCCTGCGCTGATAAGCGGCCCGCGCCGCTCACTCCGAGCAGAAAGGCAGGAAATGTGACAGTGAAGTTTTCCGCTTCCATAAACAAAAGCTCCCGCAGCAGGGCCAGCCTTGGAGGGAATCCTGTGGGCCTCAGGGCTGACTCTGCCCCTCTGAGGAGGGTGACGGGAGGGAGGGAGGGAGGGAGGGAGGAGGGAGAGAGGCGGACAGAGAGAGAGGCAGGAGAGAGCAAGGAAGGGGGAAGAGAGGGCGACAGAGAGAAGGGGAGAGAGGAAGGGAGGGTGACAGAGAGAGAGAAGGGGAGAGAGGAAGGGACAAGAGAGGGTGACAGAGAGAGAGAGAGAGAGAGAGAAGGGGAGAGAGGAAGGGAGAAGAGAGAGCGACAGAGAGAGTGAGGAAGGCAAGAGAGAGTGAGGAAGGGAGGAGAGAGAGGATGTAGAGAATTACTTCCAAAGAGTCATAACAAGATAGGAATTAGAATAGGTAGCGGTGGGGAGAAAGCGAGACAGTGAGTGAGAGAGAGGGAGAGAAAGGGAGAGAGGGTTAATCTAAAGTGAGCCAACTCAGAGGGAATATCATGGCAGAAAACAACACAAATCTTTTCCTGGAAATACTTCAGTCTTTTGATGTTGGTGAGTTCAGCGGTCGGTTTCCAGTGTGTTTGATGTGGTCAATTTCATTGCCTCTGTTCTTTTCCTTTGAAACCTCAGGTTATTTGCATCTTAGAAAAGGATGTGTGCAAACGAATGGCATGCAAACGAAAACTAACCGATTAATGCAAATATTTTGCAGCGCTACGCTTTAAAAGATATGTCTGAGGATACTCTAATCCAGAGTAGATTTCCCAGCTGTTCGGTCTCTTCCATTTTCCCAGATGTCATTCCCAGATGAGTCCTTGCAAACGTCTGTGTTTCTTCCTTCCCTTCACTTATAAACATTGAGAGGAAACAGAAAAGTTCAACTCAAGACGTAATAAAATATTTTTTATATCAAGGAACTGATGTGTTTTCGTTGGCAGCGGCTCCCTCGGGTTCTTTCTGCCTTGGCCACAGTATTATTTTCCTTCTCTTTAGCGCTCGCACTCTCTTTATTTTCCCCTTCACATGCGCTGGAACTATTGCCTCCGAGCCATTGGGGGAATTCTGATAGACAGAGGTCAATCGTTTTATGTCTGAGTGAGAATGAATAATAATTAGCGGGTGAACTGCGGTGAACGAGACGGACAGAGGACAACCAGTGCTTTTTTCGTGGCACCGTCTCGCAAGACAATCTTGGAACTGATTAGTTGAAAGGAAACTGTCTCCTGCAAGCATGGCAACATTTGTTTTGAACCTCTAATTATGTGGGACAAGATGATGATAAGAACATTGTGTACCGTGTAATATACAATGATTGTGCTACATTATGAGGCTTCTATTCTCGTCATCCAATGTTTTATTCATTTTTATGAATTCATAGTGACGGACGGGTGCTAGGACGGGATAATTAGCGCTTTCGTGTTTTTACTTTCAATTCAATTTTATTTGTATAGTCCTTCATCACCATTACAGTCTCAAAGGGCGTTACAGGCCAAATATTTATGCCACCCCCCTGACCCAAGCACATAAGAGGGCAAGAAAAAAAATTCCCTTAATCAGCAAGGAAGAAATCTTGAGAAGGAACTTAGAGTTAGAGAATATACACACATGAATGCATACATACATACATATACACACACACACACACACACACACACACACACACACACACATACATAGATACATGCATACATGCACGCATACATGCATGCATGCATACACGCATGCAGGCAAAACACTTTAACCTCTTAAACTCGAGGTTCCCTAGATTTGGGAAGACAGTGATCTCACGCAGCAAAAGGCATACAACACTGCCCTTATTATGTAGAAATAGTCATATCAAATTAAACATGAGAACCTCCGCTACAAGCACATATAAGTAATTTGTACACACACCAAACACCAAGCATATTAATTAGACTAATTAGACAATTATAGGCTGGAGCTTAAGAGGTTAAATGGATGATGAGGTGCTGGCCGGTTAACCACAAGTCTCCTCTCACCTCAGTCCCCCTGATCATCGCCTTCTGTGTGTCCATCGCGGTGGGCCTGCTCCTGGGGGCTCTGATCTACGTCCTCCTCACCTGGCTGTCCCGGCGGCGGGCGGGCTCCGCCGTCATCACCCGGCGCCCGTTGTACCGCCCGGCGCTCGTGTCCCCGCGCGCCCGCCCGGGCTTCAGCCGCAACAGCAGCTACGACCGGCGCAGCAACAACAGCCTGGTGAGCGCCGCCTTCAGCTTCCACCGGCAGCTCTCCCCGCCCGGGGACCAGGCCGACCCGCTGGGCCGCAAGTCCAGCTTCAGGGCCTCCACCTTCTACCCGCTGCGCCAGTGCAGCCAGATCGCCCGCGAGGCCGAGGAGGGCAGCCCCGGCACGCTGCCCCGGACCCAGAGCCTGACGGCCACGCCGGGGTCGGCTCACACCGCGGTGGGGACCCCCACGACGGCCACCGCCGCGGCGGCCCCAGCCAGGCCAGAGTCCTTCTGGGGTCACGGCGGGGTCAGGGGCTTCCAGGCCACACAGACTCCGCCTCCGGCCTATGAGAGCATCGTCAAGGCCTATCAGGAGACACGCACCTGAGAGGAGACCAGGACTGGTGTGAGACTGTGTGTGTGTGTGTGTGTGTGCGTTGTGTTGTGTTGTGTTGTGTTGTGTTGTGTTGTGTTGTGGTGTTTGTGTGTGAGTGTGTGTGTGTGTCTGTGTGGACGCTGCAGATGGATTTAGTAACTAATGACGGAATATCGATGAGGAGGAGGATGCAGGGTATGACCGGCAAAGGAACGCAGAGGGAAAGACTTTGAGATGTCCAGCCCTACATCTTAGGGCTGGACATCTACTGAATGAACAAGTGACCACTGAATAAGTGATCAGATTTTGATTTGACATAAAGTATCTATTTTGTAAGATAGATGTGTGAAAACTAGAAAGTAATGTAATGTAATGACTAGAAAGTGACAATGTTTGCACATGTATAGACCAAAACAGCACAGTGCTTATAGCATCATTTATAATGTTGCATGATACGATGAACCATGTGTTTATGATATTTAACTTAATGATGGATCAGTATAACTGGTGGCGGTCATGGTGCAATGCTTTTGTACACTACTTTCATAACTTTTACCATTAAAATACTTTTACATCTTGCAGATATGATGGGATTGTGTATGCCAACTATACTGTGTGTGTGTGTGTGTGTGTGTGTGTGTGTGTGTGTGTGTGTGTGTGTGTGTGTGTGTGTGTGTGTGTGTGCGTGCGACGATTAGAAATTAATAAACTCATAATTTAAAGCTACAATGCAATAGCTTTCAGTCACTTTTACTGGATGTCGTTATGTTACTTTTGTTGTTACTTGTTTGAAAATAGAAAGGATGTAAATTCCTGACCTCATATGTAATTGAAAACAATTCGTTGTTTGTTTGATATTTTTACACCTTTATGCAAATTAGTTATGATTCGTTTTAAAGGTGTGTTGCATAATGGTGTGTTTATAAACTAGGGGATGCGTTCCTGACAAACTCAAACCTCGGGAAAACGAGCTCCAATTTGTTAAAACTGAATTTAACGGTTGTCGTTACAGGTCGTTAATTTGGGTAGGATTTCAGACCTCCAAATTGCTCGACTTGCCGTCAGTAACAACATCAAACATGGCAGCTTTCGTCAATGGGAATAAAACAGTTAATAGTTATTTTACCAATTGAATTAGCCAGCCAGTGTTTTCCTCTCCATATATGTAATATTTAACGATTGGTCTTCGAAATGCATCATGGGATTTTTTGTCGCTAGAACAGTGCATACCTCGAGAGATGCAGTAACGTCAAATCCTACACATATACCGTAACGTATATTTATAAAAAATAAAATACTCACTTTGTCTAGAGGGACAAACGCTGTGGGAGTTTCAAACACAACAATGTCTCCCCATAATTACAAATAAATCCACGATTAACTAAACAATGACCCATCGACGTAAGGAGGACACGAAATTACAGCATCGGAAGTAGAAGTATCTATATTCCGAGTTGTCCTGAACGCGCCGGTGGTTCAGGGCGCTTCTAGCTCCACGGGGGACGCGGCTCACCGTCACTGTCGGACCACGCCGCAGACCACCAGGGTACCGGGTTCCTGTCCTGTCATTTGCTTTGATATAAGCGTAAAGAAGACATTGCTGCATTTGTGCAACTCGTAAGTGAACGCCTTGCAGTAAACATGAAGCTGAGTGAGGTTAGCAATAGCCTAGCCCTGTGTGTGTGTGTGTGTGTGTGTGTGTGTGTGTGTGTGTGTGTGTGTGTGTGTGTGTGTGTGTGTGTGTGTGTGTGTGTGTGTGTGTGTGTGTGTGTGTGTGTGTGTCAGGGGTGCGTATGTGTGTGTGTCAGGGGTGCGTGTGTGTGTCAGGTTATAGTTCTGACAGGTCATGACGTCAAGGCAAGCCACTCTCTTCGTGCTCTTATTTCAAGTACCAACAACAGCGTTCTTCTAATCGACAAACGATACATGCTATATGCAGGGATCTATTACGCTGCGTTTAGCAAGTTGGCGTAATTTTAAAGTCTGGTGACCTGAGCTTGAAGTAGTTTTAATTTACATATCTGGGTAATAAACCATGAATACAACTCTACAGTGACTTATGATGAGACAGGCGGCAGGCCAGTCTCTGAGTGTTTCTGAAGATCAAGACATGGTTTATAATAACAGCTGATGTGCCTGAATGATGTTGCCCTTCAGCCTGTGTATAACTGTGTGTAGACTTGTGGTTAAGTACGGGTCCCGCCCACGATCAGTATAATGAAATGTTAATTTACATGTTACAGTAAAAAGTTTTTGAAAGGTTTTTTTGTGGTTACCTCAAGTGTCTTCTTTCAGTCCATAAATTGAATCTGTTCAACGTGCGATTCGTGTGTGGTCGAAAAAAAGGAAGAGAGTGGTACCATAACAACAAGTGTGTGTGCATTGTAGACACTTCCGCCAGCTATAGAAACTTATGTAAGCCGATCTATTTTTGAGTTTAACATTGTGCGCCTCTCCTAAGGTCCCTGAACTAACCAAAGCCTCCTTGGTGGGGCTAGGTCGTCTTTAGTGCTTGTTTATTTCCCGGTGATAAGGTGCGGTTCACCACATGTTGCTGTGGCTCCAGACTCCCTCTGCAGGTGGACGATGTCCGTGGCTGCCCTGCGCATGATCCGCTGTCGGAGGCTCAGCACCACAGGATCGGGGGCCAGGAGAGTTCTGCCATGGAAGCACATGAGTAAGGGTTTAAGTGTTAATAATTGACATACAGGGTGTACTGTTCTGTTCTGTAGTGCCCCTCATTATCGTACCCGGGGTCAAACTATACTGTCTGAACCTTGTCTTGACTCTCTAACTGACTTTTTTTTTCTGTGTGCACATTTTCAGAGAAGATTGCTAAAGTGACAAGCGCAGTGGTACTGGGGTAAGTCTTCTATTGTCTCCCTTTCTCCCTCTTGTTTCCCTCTCCCTCTTGTATCCCTCTCGTATCCCTCTTGTATCCCTCTCCTTCTTGGTAGCAGGTTGTGGTTAAAGAATGTCACAGACTCTCCATCGTCTCTGCACTGACTGACCGCGTCTCTCCTCTACCTGATGCCCGTTCTCCTCCCTCAGAGGCTGCGTATTCATCACGTATGAGATGCTGGCGCTGGACAAGGCCTTGACCCTCAACACGCAGGCCGCCCAACAGGAGAGATACCAGTCCTTCATTTACCTGAAGACCAACCCCTCCAACGAGCGGGAGAGCACTGCCAAAGGTATTCCCTTTCACGGGTTGCACGGGAAATATGTACTTTGTTCTTGGATAGTTTAGAAACATTACTGTGTTATGTCCTCGTGCACATAAGCCGCGTTCAAAGTATCGTTATTCTCATGACTTTTTAATCTAGTTTGGTTTGTTGTAAACGTTTAGTTCACAGCTCATTCGCACCGCATCTCGTCTCTAGTGTTACATAAGCCCTTGGGTATTAATGTGGAACGTTTGAAAGCATGAGGTGTTTTGTCTGGTTGAGCCGTCTAGGACATGATTCAGATGGGGACGTCCAGGTGTTCAGTGTCCTCGGTTTCACTTCCTCCCGTCTTCCATTTCCTGTTGACCTACGACCCCGTGTCGGTTCAGTGCTCTCACTTCCAACTTCCTGCGTTGTTATACAGTGCTGCTATTCAAAGCAGCCCAGTGTGTCATCCCTCCATTTTTCTTTTCATAAAAATAAACGGCATAACCGGACCAGGTTTCTTTCAACTTCATGCGAAAGCCCTTCTTCCGTAGCCTTATGTAATAGGTTCTCTCTCTCTCTGCCTGTCTCTCTCTGCCTCTCTCTTTATCACTCGCTCTGCGTTCTCCGTTTCTCTTTGTGTACTTTTCAGAGATCACCCAGAAAACGAGGAAAGAGCTTCATAAAGTAGCCAGGAAGTTCATGGAGATCTCTTCCAGGATCTTGCTGCAACCACTAGATGGTAAGAAAACGCCCTTCTCACAACCTCAACACACTTCCACTCGAAACGGGAAGAAAATGCAGACATGGGTTTCACATCACGTATTAACGTGTCCTTGAACAGGGCATAGTTGACCACCACAACAACAAGGTTCATCACCAGAAATATTGCGACGGACGTTTTTGATGTGGAACACGTTGTCGTCAGAGGAAACACCTGGCCGTCTGGCTAAGACCTCCAAAGGGATCGTGTGGACACAAAAAAAACTTGTCTCATTCACTATCGAGTTATTCTCACTGGGTTAGAAAGGTTCATTCTACATGAGCCAGCCGTGTTTAGCAACGGGTCCCTGACATAATCACCACACGATTGTGGTGCTCATGATTCGACCTTTGACCTGTGCTTAACCTTTTCTAGCTGCCTGCTCGGAGAAACAAGGTTTGCAACCGTCCTCTGTGTGAGCGCTGCAGTGGTGTTCAGATCGGTGTATAGATATCCCTCCTTTCGGAATATAGTGGTCGATGTCATTGGAGTAGAATTAGATTAGCTTTTCCCACCGTGGATGAGTAAAGTTTAGATTCATTCATTATCATGCAGGCTAAGAGCTCACATGCCCAGACTGCATCTTGGTGAATGAAAAGTAATCCAACTAACCCCTGTTTCTATATTTCAGCTCTTAATCGACAATTCCGGTATTTTGAACATTGAGCCCCCTTTCTGGTTTGTCTAGGATGCAATAGAGTCGTTGACACCGACATTTTTGACTATTGGTCCTGTCTCGGGCATTGGGCTAATTTCAGATCGCCCCTGCCTTCTTCACAATGGCTGGCTTTGGGCATTCACAAACCTGTCCTTCCCATTCAGAAATTAGCAACTCACCGAGTGGTTAGTGGTGTTCGTTGATGTTCCAAGTCAAGTATCGTAGTGAAATATAGTTTCTTCAACGAACACCACTAACCACTCGGTGAGTTACACGTTTCTGAAAACGAAAGTTTAGGGTTGTTTTAAGGACAGGTTTGTGAATGCCAGCCATTGTGTAGCAGGCAGGGGCGATTCGAAATGAGCCAAATACCCGAGACGGGACCGATAGTCAAAATTTCGTTGTCAACCACTCGTTCATCCTGGAAAAACCAGAAAGGGGATCAATGTTCAAAATACCGGAATTTGTTGCTTGGCTTTTTTTGTGAATTTCTATGTACTTGATTCTCACACTTTTTGGGGTGTATCATCATTACACTTACTGCAAGTACTTACATTATGACTTACCGTGAGTCACTTTGGACGATAGCATCTGCTAAGCAAGTGTAACGTGATCTAATGTTGAAGTGGTTGGAGCCCAGACCCTGAGTGTTTGTCGGTCTGGTCCTCAGAGCACTTCAGCCACCTGGACGTGGACCCCCACGAGGTGGCCCTGTGGGTCCTGCTGAAGAGGACGCGGTCCGACTCTCTGGACGTGAGGCTCCACGCGGTCCAGGAGCTGGCGGAGAACCACCACTGGCACGGTCAGCACGGGACAGTGTTGATCCTGAAGGGAATCCTTGTGTCACAGATTACTTAAAGGGGTGATTTTATGCCAACATGTGTGGCGGTATCTTTAATTGTTATTGTAGTGTTAGAATTTACTCCTTATACACTTTACTTTTATCATTCTATTTTCTATAATTCCTGGGTTGGCTGGTAGACTGATCTATCCAGCGTACGTCTAGGGTACACCTTGTGTTATTATATCACCCCTCGAAAAAATATAAACTAAGAATAAATAAAATATAGAGTAATAAATGTAAAGGAGTAAATACTAACACATGTGCCTGATACAATGACATTAAAAGTAGGGTAGACTGTCAAATAAGTGAACAAAAATAAAAAATATATTGTACATGATATTGAAAGTGTTATTAGCAATGATATTGGAAAATGTAATTTAGCGTTTAGGGTTTTGTCTAGAGTGAGACTGTGATTGGTCCGTACCGCCTGCCCGTCACACAGACTACCAATACCAGACAGCCGCCCAGGTCCTGGACCAGCGCGCGGCCGTTGGATTGGCCCGGACCCCCCAGGTGGACCGGCGCTTCTTCCTGTCCCCGCCGACGCTGCCAGACAAGGAGAATGTACGTTTTTTTACCTGGGGTTTTAAAGAGGTCCCCCCGCCATGACCGCCGCCATTTTGGAAGCATTGGGATGTTGGTCAATGTGTTCGTAGTAGTGTTCTTCTGGCCATCGCTTAGTAAATAATCGTGAAACGACTTGTTATTACAGGAAGCCAGTGTTGTGTTTCTCACGCCAGGCAAAACAAAGTTTTCCCTAGCCTAGGTTCAGTTATTTTTACATTTATTTAGGAATATATTCATTTCAAATTTGATCGTACTTTAACTCGTGCATCCTCTCGGCAACAAAATACGTCCATGACGCTCTCTGATGTACAAGCCCTATACTGCTTATGTTAACCACGCTCTGCTGAATGCATCATTCATTATTCAGTCCGATCAACCGCTGTCTACTTTGTAAAGCACTCGTTAATGCCTCTGATCTTGCGTCATAACGAGCGCAGCCCGCCTCTCTCCCAGGGCGTCTCCGTGGAGGACGAGCTGAGGCAGCTGCTGGCCTCCCTCCCCCAGTCTGAGGTGGACCAGTGTGTCCAGTACTTCACCTCTCTCGCCCTGCGAGAGAGCAGCCAGTCGCTGGCGGCCCAGCGGGTAAGACCCCTGCTTCCTCCCACCCTTGGGGTCAGGACCCCACAAATGGACCCCCAATTTGAGGTCAAACTGCTGACAGTTGCTGACATAAGCAATAGATACTTTCCGATCCATTTTAGCAAAATATATTTTTTTAGAGGTCTCAAGGATGTCCTGTGTATACGAACTGACTGACTGATTCATGGCCACGAACAATCACCTAGTGTGCGTTAAGAGTATTGCGATCACGTTCACTGGGACATTGATATTACAGCTGGGTTTGGAACGGGTAAAAACAGTTTTGTTGAAACAGACACACAAAAGTAAAAGTTGCGGTCACATATCTTTTTTCAATTTGACGGTTGAGAGCCGCTGCAGTTAGGCAGGTTAATTTAATAAACTCAACCTAAGATAACGAAGTGTATTATTATTTAACCACACAGGGCGGTCTGTGGTGCTTCGGTGGTAACGGGCTCCCCTACGCCCAGAGCCTCACCTCCGTCCCCTCGGAGAAGGTGGAGTCCTTCTGTCTGCAGGCCCTGGTGCAGCACTCGAAGGTAACATCATCACAGGTTCAGTCATGATTGGTCAAAAGGACGTGAAGGGAGGCGGGGCTGAGCGAGGAGGTTTCTAGTCAGTCTTTGTAAGCTGGTTTTGGTTTTGAGCAATTTATAAAGAAAAACTTTTTTTTTTAAATATATTGTCTCCAAAACAGCAAATATATAATTTTATAAATGCTCCGTTGACACAATTGTCTGCACCTGCAAAACCCCAATAAAAAAAAAGAAGGTGGGATAGATCTCGGCGAGTACCGTCTTAATCAATCAGGGCAAAAGAAGTGAAGAGATAAAAACCAAGAATGATTATGAAGTTACACAACTGTTTGAGCAGGAGACAACCTGCAACCACCAAAGAGTAAGACGAAAAGTGGCAAACTACAATCTCCTCGAGGCAAGCGTTATAACCACCGTCACTCTCGGGAAGAGTATCTCTGCACGATTAAGTCACTCCGTCGAGGGATGCTCTCGGATCTCCGCCACCTGTCAGTCGACCACACCCGTTCAGCGGCCTTCCGCTGACCACATGTTCCCCGCCCCGGTCTGCAGGTCCAGAGCCACTGCGACCACATCGTGGCCCACGGCGGCCTTCAGCTCCTGCAGAGGGTCTTCCAGCTCCGCAAGGACTCCCTGAAGATCCAGAGGAACGTCGTGAGGATCGTGGGGAACCTGGCGCTGAACGAGCGCGTGCACCAGGCCATCGTCCAGTCCGGTGAGGACGCCCTCCCCAACATGGCCGCCGGCGCCAATTGGGGGCGTAGCCCGCTTGGCGACGACTCATGTTGAAGCATCAGTCCAATTTGCTAAAAGCCCAGTTTCACTCTGACAGGGTCTATGTTGAGATGGAAATCAGCCGTGATATTGTTCAACTCACCCCTTTGGGCACCTTCTGACATCATTATGTTCCAAACGAGTGTTTAGTAGCTCCATTAGCTGTATCGTGAGAGCAACCTTTCAATAAGTCGCCAGGGTAAGTGCAGGAAGGGGTGTTTTGTTTTAATTGGAACGCAGCCTCGAACAAAGAATTGAACCAAATCGCTGATCACATCTCGACAGGGTCAACGTCGACAGTTATTAAACCGGTCTCATCCTGAAAGCATGCACATGTATATCTGCCTGTCCCGTCCCTTGTGGGAGGGGGGCGTCTCTGACCGCGTTCCCGGGCGTCTGTCCCACAGGCTGGGTGTCGGTGCTGGCTGAGATGATGCAGTCGCCTCACGTGATGCAGGCCGCGCACGCGGCCCGCGCCCTGGCCAACCTGGACCGGGAGACGGTGACGGAGAAGTACCAGGACGGCGTCTACATCCTCCACCCGCAGGCGCGCAGCGAGTAAGCACGTCTAGACCCCGCCCCTTGTCACCCTCGTCACCTTCACACCCCCCCCCCCCCCCCCCCCCCCCCCCCAGTCTTAACATGGTGCATGGTAAACGGACCGCGTTTATACAGCGCTTTTCTGACCAGTGGCCACTCGAATCAGTCTAATATGGGGTATCTGCAGTGGAAGACCGCCGATCAATCAGCAGAGCTCCCCTAAAGTCACGCTCAATTTGCTTTGTGACGGACCTCCTGCTTGTCAATCGTGTCTGTCGTACAGCCAGCCAATCAAAGCGGACGTGCTGTTCGTCCATGGGCTCCTGGGAGCGGCGTTCAAGACGTGGCGACAGAAGGACTGCGACGGCTCCAAGGAGGAAGCAGGAAGTAGGGAGGACTACACCGAGTGCTGGCCTCAGGTAAGACCCGCCCCTCTGATTGTGTTTGCGATCCGTCGGACGGTGAAACCACAATACTATATTTTTGTATTTATTTTCTGGACAATATTTTTCCATGATGGTAAGAAATGATTGATGGTGAATGTTGATTGATACTTTAAATTTAATATTGCGAATAGGAATTGTGTCTGTAAGTTATTAATGCCGAAACTCCAATGGCAACTATAATCAATGCCTTATTTTGTTTATCTCCTCATCATAATTTGCGTTATGTAAACCTCGCCAGTCGTGGCTGGCCGCAGACTGTCCAAACCTCCGGGTGCTGTCGGTGGAGTACGACTCCCACCTCAGCGACTGGAGGGCCAAATGCCCCGCGGAGAACCAGAGGTGAGGGCCGCCCGCCTCCTGCTCACGTACGGATGGTGTTCACATTAAACAACGCAATAGGTCAAACACAATCCGTCTTCATGCAGGAGTCCGAAAGCTCCTCCATGACAATGGATGATTGTGTCATTGTTCCGCACACCCTGTGCCACACACCGTTAAGTCGGGATCCCTGCGGGTTTGTCTCGGGCAGGAAGTCGCTGGCCTCCAGGAGTCGAGAGCTGCTGAAGAAGCTGAAGTCTGCCGGCGTGGGGGAGAGGCCGGTGGTGTGGGTGGCCCACAGCATGGGAGGTAAGAGCCAGCGGCCACGCCTGGGCCCACCAGGGCAGGTAGGAATGAGGGCTGGGTTCAGGGAGGCTCTATCCGTGAAGGCTGTATGGAGGGGGGCTGTATCAGGGGGGCTGTATCAGGGAGGCTACCGTCTGGGACGTCCTCCCCCACTGCAGGGGAAGAGGGAAAGGTGAAGGGTCGCCTTTTCAGATCAATCCAGCGTTATTCATTGAGGAGAAATAACAAGTGTGACATCATTTCACTGTGAAATGTCTAAAATGCATAACGGGGTTCAACGTTTGCGGTGGGCTCCTCTAGAGCAGGGTAAAGTTGAAAGTTCTAGTGGGTAGAAATCCTCAATTGGTGCTAAAAGGCTTCCTACCCCAACTCTTCTTCTCCTTCATCCTTCTTCTCCATCCTCCTTCTTCTTCATCCTCCTTTCTTCATTCTTCTTCATCCTTCTACTTCATTGTTCTCCTTCTCCTCGTTCTTCTTCTCCTCCTCCTCCTTGTTCTTCTTCCTCCTCGTTCTTCTCCTCGTCCTCTTTCTCCGCCTTGTTCTTCTCCTCCTCCTCCTCCTCCTCCTTGTTCTTCTTCCTCCTCGTTCTTCTCCTCTTTCTCCGTCTTGTTCTTCTCCTCCTCGTCCTCCTCCTCCTTGTTCTTCTCCTCCTCCTCCTCGTTCATATACTCCTCCTCCTCCTCCATCAGGCCTGCTGGTGAAGAAGATGCTCCTGGATGCGGCGGAGGACCCTGAGATGCAAGGTCTGCTGAGGAACACCAAGGGCATCGTGTTCTACAGCGTGCCGCACCGAGGCACCTACATGGCCGAGTACTCGGTCAGCGTGCGCTACCTGCTCTTCCCCTCCGTGGAGGTGCGGGAGCTCTGTAAAGGTGGGCCGCCTCACAGGGTCTCACCCAACCCTGGTTAGGAGGGGAATACTGCACTTAAAAATTATACTGAGCATTGTGTAGCGTCTCTTCCTAGCTAACTTTGTTGTGTACGGGGAATGGGTTTAGCTGCTAATTGTTACTGCTTGGCACTATATTTTTCCTCTTTCTTCTGACCAATGTACTTGTTTAAGTTGCTTTGGAAAAATAATCTGTTAAATGCCCTAAATGTAAGTATAAATGTTTACAAGTTGTTTTTCCGTAACATCCATTTTTTCGCCATAAATTTTCGTTGGTTTTCGCCATCAATTTTTCGTTGGTCTGCCCCTACGCGTGTAGACTCGCCGGCCCTCTGTGACCTCAACGAGAACTTCCTGACCATGGCCAGGGAGCGGGAGTACAAGGTGCTGAGCTTCGCCGAGACGATGCCCACCACCATCGGCCCCATGATCAAGCTTCTGGTGGTGCCACCGCAGTCAGCTGGTGAGTGGCAATCAAATTTTGATTGGTAAATGCAAATATGCACATGCTTTGTTTGCTGTATTGATTTATTAGTACTGCTTAAACAAAGGATCACCAGGTCTCTATGTTCACAATGTCACATACACAGAGTGCATTCCGTTTTGCTGCCTTGGTCATTTCTTTAGCCATGATGATGCAAACCTGATCCCGGATCCAATTCCTCCATCTCAAAACTTGTCTCTTCTCCTCCTCCTACAGACCTCGGCATCGGGGACCTCATCCAGGTGGACACGGACCACCTGAACATCTGCAAGCCGGAGAGGAAGGACTCGTTCCTCTACAAGCGCAGCCTCCTTTTCATCCAGGAGGCGCTGCACAATTGCCTCAGCCACTGATTCCCTGAATCCACCGGTTCTCCCTGAATCCACCCGTTCTCCCTGAATCCACTCGAACTCCCTGAATCCACTGTACTTGAACCCCAACCACCCTACCAGTCCAACGGAAACCTAACTGCCTCACTTTACTGCACATTGTCAAGGAACCACGTCTGTATTGACCGCTTGGATAGGACGTAACGGTGTCTTCTGTGTATTTATTAATTAACGTAACACTTTGTCACCTTTGTACTTTGCTTTCCCCCATCTGTCATATTGACGCGCAACTACTCAATCTTAAGTGTTTTTATTGCAATGTTTTCAAAGATGATTATAGCTGTACATAGCTAAAGATAGTGATATAATATAGGTTTATTTTTTTTGGTATTTTTCTTTACATTGGATAGGTTATCATGAAGGAAGATATCACATAATCTATTTTTTGTGGTAGACAAAGGATGCACTTCAACAGTTCACGACAAGGAACATAGCCTAACGGACACATGCTTCCACACAAGTTTTTATTTTTTAAATAATGTTTTGGAGTATTACTGCTCTATTGTGCCAAACGATCGTTCCTACCCAGTCGTACCTCTGAAATATTTACAATTATTGTGAATCGTGAGGAATATTCCCCACTATTCACGGAGCCTGAGGTGAATAATTGTTTTAGTATATACTACTAAGTGAACACTCCAAAAATAAACAAGAAAACACTTTTTGCCGGATTTATTTGTTTTTATTAGCGTGACGAGACGACCGCAACAATATTCCGAGTTTGAGATCACAATCACGGGATATTGCCCAATATCCCAAGATAGGGAACCAATCAAATTGCACCATCTTAGGAGGTTCACGTGGAGCATATACTATATTAATAATCATGATTTTCTTTATTACCTCAAAAAAATGCCAGCTATGCTGATAACAATTAGGGCACCATCGACCATGTGAGTATCACAGTAATTTACCAATCTACATATCAATAATTTAGCTTCTAGTAACACACCTGAGCTAATTGGATCAACTGTAAATATGTACCTTGTAGCTGGTCGTGCTTTTAGCTAGTGTTTTTGGGTGAGAAAGTAGAGGCCTTTGACCATATTAGGTAGACAAAAAATAAATAAAAGGTATGTGTTCCAGTGAAACTGCATACTATGTTGTTTGGAATAAAGAAAAATTGGTTTTCCTTTCTGAAATCAAATTCTAGTCTGTGTGGACATACATTTTATAAGTCCTGTTATCTTAGTTTAGGGTGTCGTTTAGTAATTTTGGTATTACAGAATGTTCCTAAATCAACGTAGGAAATATTCCATCACAGGGAAGAAAATTAGACCATTTAGGGAATCAGCATTTATAAATGCTTATTTCAGACAGCACTAAAGCAGTCCCATTCTTCTGAGTGAAAATATAGAGTGTCACGACTAAGATGTATAACTATGGTATGATTCAACTAAGAACGGTATTCCTGCCGGAAACCCGAGACAAAATCGTTTCAAATCGCTAAATGTTGTTTTGTACAGGCAATGGGGGTGCACCGTTCCTGGAGGTACTGCAATACCAGGTCGATGCGTGGAGTGGACGGAGCAAGCCCCTTTTCCATCTCCCAGTTCCAAAAATCAATTTAATATATGGTCCCCGGGTAGGGGACGTATCAGATATTAAACTGATAAGAACAGATTTTTTTTTTTTTTTTTCATTTGAAAAAAATTTATTGACACAAGTTACTACATTTAACTTTCTTATCACATTCTACAGGTCATTGTTTTAAAAGCATACACACTTAAAAACATTTCAATTAAACAACAAGTATAAAACCATCACATTGTGAATAAAAGGTAAATAAATATAATTAAATACATGGATACGTTGTTGTTTTATAAAATCATTGTGATGCTTAAAAAACATGGTTCAAAAAACAGCTGTGCAGGGACGGGAGGAAGCCCAATTAAGAAAATAAAAACGGCCCATCCTGCTCTCTCCAACAGCATTGGTCTCTCGGGACCTGTGGCTCAGAGGATCTCCTCCCCTCTCTGCTCCTTCCCACCTGCTTCTCCCGGAGAGCCAGGCCGCCGCTGCCTCGACCTTTCCGCGTGTGGCTCCGACTCCCTCGTCCGAATGGGCACAGAGGCGATTCTTCTTTGTGGCCGTGTCCTAGGCCTGCCGCCTGCAGCACCGGCCACTTGGGCCATTGCTGCGGCCTTCCGGATCACAGCCACGGGGGGGATCTGCATGTGCTTTCTTACCAGCAGGTTTCTGGAGGCCCATATGGCGTATTTTATGGCGGCTAGGGTGAGCCATTGCTTGGGAAAGTCTGGTGGTAGCTGACTCTTTTGGCTCACCCCATACAGCACCTTTTGGGCTGTCTGGGCCTCCCCTGCTGGAAAGTACGGGAATTGCAGGGAGCCGGCCGTTGCCCACTGGTCTCCAGCAGCGCTGCACTCCCAGAACAGGTGCCTCACCGACTCAGGTGCGCCAGAACCTGGCCGAGGGCAGGTTGGGGATGCAGCCATCCCCCGGGAGTGCATGACGGCCCTGACTGGGAGGATCTCGTGAGCTGCCATCCATGACAGGTCCCGGAGTCTGTTGGAGAGGGCATGATGGTTCACATTGTGCCTTACTGTTGTTGGCTCTCCGTATGTTTGCCCGCGCACTGGGCTCTTTGGTTCCCGCTCCTGCAACCCCGTGATTATAGAACGATAGTTTGTTAAAACATTTAAATCCTCGTATTCAAGGTTAAAATGTTTTAAAAAACTTCTTAATAACAGCGTAAAATTGTGACAAGTTAAATGATACTGGTGTTCTATGATCAAAAGACTAAAAACGGTCTGGGGTTCTTCAGTCTCCTTCATTCCCCTCCCAGACTCGAGCATGGTTTAAAACAGAGTCCTTTGGGGTTGACTGCAGTGCCATGTGTAAAAAGGAGAGAGTGTTGGGGGGGTGGTTCGGGAAGACTCTGGGCTCCCCGACAGATGAACTGTCTGAGGAGCCAGCTCTTCCCCTTTTCTCCGAGGCTCCGTCATTTTCCAAGGACATCTCCGACACTGCTCTCTTCCCAGGCTGGGCTCCTGGGAGGGAGGCTTCACTGGACTCCACTTCAGACTCTTCCGACCGGCCGACTGTTTCGAGACTCCCGGTTTCGTCAGAGTCTGAAGTGGAGTCCATCTCCGCTCCACCGGCTGCCTGGGCCCCACCACCCTCTTTCACCTCACCACTAGGTGGGGCAACCTCAGGCCCCTCCCCCTCTCCCCCAATCAGAGTAATTTTTTCCAGCCTGGTGTCTTTAATTGTTTGTGCACCCCCGTCTGCCACTTTCCTTGCATTTTGTTTTACTTTGTTGGCAAAAGATTTTGGGCAATCTCTGAAGAGATGGTTTGAGTCTCCACAGAGGTTGCACTTCCTGCCATTGGTACATTCTTCAAAAGAGTGTCCAATTTCTCTACATTTGCCGCACAACACCTTGGTACACGCTTCCGCCAGGTGCCCTTGCTCGCCACACTTGTGGCAGAGCTTGGGCTGTCCCTGGTAGTGAATGTAGCCCCTGTTCTCTCCAAGAGCCATCATGGATGGGAGATGTTTCAGGCCCTGGAAGCCATGTGGGTCCCGCCATTGTTGTATGGGGACCCTCCATGAACAGTTCCAGATGCCATCCTCATCTCTCACCTTGGTGGCCTGGGCCCTCACAGTGCAGTATCTTGCCAGCCATATACAAATATCATCAGCATTTACAGTTTCATTGAACATCCTGACGATTACGGTTTTAATGGAATCGTCATTTAGTCTCTCCACTTCAAATGCTGAAAACTGGTCTTTTACCGTGTCGTAGCGTGTCCAAAATTCTTTGAGGGTTGTTGCGGCTGCGAAGCCAACATCGAATCCTTTGTTAAAGGGCAGAGTCAGAATACAATTCAAATCGTTTCCGGTAAACTTCAGGATTCCTTGGATGTGCTTCCTTGAAAAATCAAGCCGGGACATCTGAATTAAAATTCCATTGATTGACTTAAACTTAAAACGTACACTGTGGTGCCTCCTCATGCCGGAAGGGTTAACCGACATGATGGAGACACCACACTCTTAAAAAATTAAGAGGTTAAAAGCAATAAAACAGTGAATAAACAAGGTAGTACAGGCAACAATAAAATCCCCTTACCTTAAACGAACTGGACAATGGTCTTCTTGGTAAAGGGTATCAGCAACTGGTATTTGACCCCAACTTACCAAAAAGATGGTGCAATATCCTCCTAACCTGCTATATATTTGCCACTAAATAGGCAATATATAGACAGACAACGGAGGGGATCACTGTCTTAGCCAAAAGGCCGAGAAGCGAAAAATATAAATCGCTCTTACTGACGTATCCAAAGAGTCGGCAAGAGTTGTCGACTTTGTCCAGTGGTTCTTACAGCTTTTCCACTATTAAGCTTTCTCAGTTGGACTGGCGTTTGTTAGAGGTCCCTCTCAGACTCCCTCCATTCATTCATTACGCCCCCTCCATTCATTCATTTCCTTGCATTTAAAACCTCTCGAACCTCATCCCGTAAGCTGACAGGCACGTCAGCTGATTTGCGGAACACCGATCCCCCGGTCAGAAAACAATAACAGTCATAAATATAAAATAAATACATATAAATATAAGGCCACAGGTACATATTAAGGTAGGAACATTACTTTAGGATCACCACATTATACCTGTGAATTCTTTACATATTGAAACAAGGTCATATTTTTACAGTGTATCCTAAAATATTAAATATGTGGCCTAGTGTCACACAGTGTTTAAGGATATATGTGGTAATGGATCAGGGAGGGGTTAGACAGTGTTTAAGGATATATGTGGTAATGGATCAGGAAGGGGTTAGACAGTGTTTAAGGATATATGTGGTAATGGATCAGGGAGGGTTAGGGGGCATCTTGCTCCATCGAATAACACAGGCTGCAGACATTGGGGATCAAACCCAGTACCTTTCAGCTGGGAGTTGAACTCTCAACACACACACACCACACACACACACACACACACACACACACACACACACACACACACACACACACACACACACACACACACACACACACACACACACACACACACACACACACACACACACACACACACACACACACACACACACACACACACACACACACACACACTATATATTTTCCATGAGCTATCAACAGCGTAACCATTCGATCATATACGTACTTTATTAATCATAATTCAAAATATTCCGTTTTTGTTGACGTGTGGGGAGGCAATGTCTCCAGAGGTCTGAGCTGGTCCACCACGCCACCAGTGAGGTGAGGAAGAGGCGGAGGGAGGGACTGAAGACTGGGCCCACGTCAGGGGGCAGGACCCCATAGAGACCTGCTGGGACCCAGGGGGCTGGAGGACCTTCCAGGTGTGCTGCTAGGATAACCAACAGAGAGCTCTGGAGGAACATCTGCTCAGCTTGGAGGATTGAGACTGAAGGAACAGAATGAATCACCGGCTGAACACACCACAACATTCAGTGGGTTGGACTGAGTTGTTTATTACCATTATGCTTTAACAACAAATATAACTGAACAATAGTCACTTACAAGTACATCATAAACAGAATGACTAAAGAATAGTACCAAATATTACAGATCGTTAACAGTTGTGCACGTATCTTTGATCCTATGAGTGCCTTTATTTCTGAAAGGCGACTAACGACACACTTGGAGACTTATTTAGACCATAAGTAATGTAATGTACGACAATAATAAAGACAATCTGAGCTACAGACTAGAGCAGAGATAAGAGAGAGGAGGAGGAGAAGAGAGAGAGGAGAGAGGAGAGAGGAGAGAGGAGAGAGGAGAGAGAGAGAGAGAGAGGAGGAGAGAGAAGAGGATGGAGAGAGGAGAGGATGGAGAGAGAAGAGGATGGAGAGGAGGGGAGAGCTGACAAGACCAAGTCACAGTACTCACACACATTGGGAGAATCTTTACATGTAGCCACAGTGAGCTTTGTTTAAGTGTGTAATGTATGAAGGGTTGTATGGTGGAGATTAAGTCAATTACTGGTTAAAAAATTAAAGAAGTGTACAAATTTGCAGTGATTTTAAACATTCCAGCAATCTCAAAATGATCAAAATGTAGATTTTGTCATCAAACTAATTAATTTTTTGTCTCCCACTGAGAAAGTATTTCTACAAAACACTGTTGGACTGGATTGTACCTATTCCAGTGAAAAGATCAATTAAAAAGATAATGTAGACCTACACATTACATTTCTTTGCCTTTTCTTTTTAATACAATAAATCAGAAAAGTGTTCTGAAGTTAAACAAATAGACATTTTAAGTAAGGGGTTATAGGATCATTATTACACAAATTAATCAAGTCAAAATATTCTACATGACTGCGACTGTAACTATGTAATTGCATTAAACGTATAAAAAATCAGGAGGAAACATGAATAAGATATATTGTAATCTAACCATGTATAATGAGTTGATTCAACAACTGTAATTATGTTCTTAAAGAACATCTCCTCGTTAAATGTCAGCAGTACGACATTAAAGCAGTTCTCTCAGATCTCACATAGTAGAGATTCTAATTCAGTAAACAACATTAGTTGTTTTGGTTGTTTCTTTGTTTTATTATCAAACAAAGGTCCTAGTCTGTTTGATTGACAGGTGAGATGATCAGGGGGGCAGAGTTGTTATTACCTCTAAAATCAGGGGGACCTGGGCAGAGGAGTGGATAGAGAGGCTCACTGAAGGTGCAGCCAGTAGCAGAGTAGATATGATCCCTGGCTTCCACATCATAGAAGGAGACCACACCCTCATCATAATCAACAAACACCCCCACCTTCTGGAGCTCAGCTCTCAGAGGGAGACAGAGAGGAGGGTTATCTATAAATACAAACCTATCCTTGTAGTAGAGAAGAGTCCAGTAACCCGTCTCAGGGGTCCACGTGGTCTCACCTTTTCTGTCGATAGACTCTCTGACCACTCCTAACCACCATGCAGTCTTGTCTTTAACCTGTACCTCAAAGTAAAATCTCCCTGAGGAGAAGCTCTGCCTCGTGAGAACACATGTATACCCTGTACATCTTATAGGGTTGACTGGGAGTACCTTCGCTACGCCTCCACAATGTACTTGTTTCCCATCCTCAGACAGGATGAGCTTGGGATGAGCTGTATCAGGATCCAGAGTCACATCTACTTCATACTGCTGGACCCTCTTCAGTTCAGCATCACTCAGCTTCTTCATCTCCATGTTCAGCGTCTCCTCCAGCTGATCCAGGGATCTCCTCAAGGTCCCTACGTATGACGGAGGACGGACCTCCACCGTGGTCCAGTCCCTGGTGGGTGGAGGATCCTTCAGGGATCTGAAGGTCTGGAGGAAGTGGAGGTGGTCTTTAGTGTGTGAGAGCTGCTTCACCTCTGAGCATCTATTGGTCAGATCTTCTATTTCCTGCTCCAGCTCTTTGAATTGAGGTCTTCAGCTTGTTTTAATGTGGATTTCAGTTTCTCTTTAACCGTTTGGTTGAATTCATCCCGGCACTTTTCAACACAGCCTATCAGAGCAGTGAAGACCTGCCCACCAATGGCTATCTCTCTGTCTGCATCTTTGTTGCTCAGATCTACTGTGTCTTTGTCTCCTGGATCATCTGTGGAACGTCAGCCTCTATCTTCCCCAGCTGGGCCGTCTTCACTTCATATTCCTCCTTCAGAGGTACAACAGGATGGGACTTGTGGTCTGTCTCTGTGCAGTACTGACACACACACACACACACCTGTTCAGTCTGGCAGAAGAGCTCCAGAAGTCGGTTGTGTTTCTTACACATCCTGTCTTCCAGACGGTCCATAGGCTGGACCAGCCGATGTTTCTTCAGGACTGTGACTCTCTGATGTGGCTCCAGGTGGGTTTGGCAGAAAGACATGAAACACTCTAGGCAGGACTTCACAGCCTTCTGCTGGGTCCCAGTACAGAAGTCACAGGGAACTTCTGCTGGTTCAACACAAGGCTGCTCTTTAACTCGTACGGTTGTTCTAAACTGAGCAGCCAGCTCTGATAAGAGGGTATTGACCTGTGGATCAGGTTTTGTGTCGAAAATCTGGTTGCAAACAGGACATTTGTACTTGACTTGTTCATCCCAGAACTTTGTAATACAGGTTCTGCAGAAGTTGTCCACATGGTGTGGTAACCGGGCTGCTGAACACATCCAGACAGATGGAACATGAAAAGTCCTCCTCAGACCAGGAAGTGATAGCAGAGGCCATTCCTAGACACAGACGATAAGGTTTATGTATTGAGCAACTTTATATTTCTAATTCCATCAGTTCCTTATCTTGTGCTGCTTTACTCACCTTGTTGTGTTTTCTGTCCGTCAGACAAGTTTTATTTTCCTCCTGAAAGAGGGAACTGCTCAAACGACGGTGTGCTTTGGTTTCTATGAATGTTTAGTTTCGTTTCCTGAACATGACATCCTCTCCTCTCCGCCCCTAACCCCTGGCTCCGCCCCCACGGACACAGTTCCCTGACGTCTCAACCTGAACGTGGGCACATTCATAAACTGTCTAGAGGCTACCTCATATTCACTGTGTGTTCTCTTCTTTGCAACATTAAAATATGTTCAACCATTAAAACACAGGAAACAGAGCCCGGGAAAACAAGAAATGTTGATTATTTCTTAGTGATTTGTGACTGATTATACAATTATATTTTACTTGAATTAAACTGTGGCTGATATTTTCAACACAGTCTTCATAAAACAACCCTCTCAATGTGTGCCCAGATAACATGTGCTATTATGGTTGCGCTATTAACCCCCGAGTCATGTGACTCAGGGTAGGGCAGACGAACCAGACCGACGAGTTCACCTTCAGTCAGACAACAAGCACTTGTTTGGTTGCCACCATGCGGCAGTTAATTCGGAATTAAAAAAGGTTTACCTAGAAAATTCACAATTCATAAGTTGATAGACTGTATTGTTTATAACGGTATGGTGGGGATCGCGAGGAGCAGCGACACGTGGGGACGGGTTCTTTCGCGCTCTGCAAGTGGAGAACTTTATTCACAAATTCATTGATGATATAACCCCCCGCCCCCTCTGATACAAATATTCATTCACTAGCTATATTGAAGTCCTTAAAAGCTGTATGGAGAAATCGTGATATATGATATTAATGATAATGAAGTCATAATACAAAGAGACAATTAAATGCAAATTCCGCCTTATTCACTGCTTCAACATGTCCCGAGGTGTCACTCTGATGATTTAAGAGTTTTAAATGTGGCAATTTTTTATGATTTGTTGCGGCTGTGGACCGACCAAATGCCCTAATACGTAAAAAAAACCTCCCTGTGTTGGACATTTGTAGGGAGTAGAAAGATGAGAGGTCCACGGGTAGGGGCCGTATCAAATATTAAACTGAAGAGCAGATACACCTAACCTTACAAAAACAAAAGTACCACTATGTGTCAAAGACATAGCGTGTTATCAAACCATATTCAGCCTGAAAAATAACGAGTATCGGGGCCCGGGAGTCACGGCAATTCACGATTGGCACTGATGACGTCAGAAGCCATATGCCAATCAGAAGGTCTGAGAAGCCAATCGCGTTTTTTTGTGAACTATTATAGATATTTTATATAGCCTACATTGAATCCCCACTGAGCACGATCACAATGATTTGACGCTGCCGCCATCTAGTGGTCACTAGTGAGTCAACAACTACAATAAGAACCGTTTATTTAGCCTACTATTTGCGTCTCAGAAAACAACGGCTAAATTCAGGGCAAGGCGGCGTGCTATGCTTTAATTCGAGATGTCCCCAAGCATGCAAAAAATTAACCAATAGCAAATAAGATGCAAGAACTGAACCCAGAAACATCTGAAATCATTAAGGTTCTACACTCTGATGAAACATAATTTGAATCTAAATACAGTTTATTGATCACAAATAAATCATTTACTAATTAGCATGCAATAATTTAATTTGGTCTCACATGGTCTAAATAAGGCATAGAATCAATGACGTTAAATCGCCTCGTAACTTTTTTCAATAACTTTTAACCTGTTTTAATAAAAAAGACATGCCAACATTGTCTGAACCAAAACATCGATTTACTCATGAACGCTAAAATAAATAAACGACCACTACATTCATGTTGGCGACTTCGTTTGCGTACCGAAATACATTCATTCATATTAACAGTGAGAGGGGGTGCACCGTTCCTGGAGGTACTGCAATACCAGGTCGATGCGTGGAGTGGACGGAGCAAGCCCCTTTTCCATCTCCCAGTTCCAAAAATCAATTTAATATATGGTCCCCGGGTAGGGGACGTATCAGATATTAAACTGATAAGAACAGATTTTTTTTTTTTTTTTTTTTTTCCATTTGAAAAAAATTTATTGACACAAGTTACTACATTTAACTTTCTTATCACATTCTACAGGTCATTGTTTTAAAAGCATACACACTTAAAAACATTTCAATTAAACAACAAGTATAAAACCATCACATTGTGAATGTTTTTATTTTTATATGAATGAAGACACCTGCATGCAAGAATAAGTTCACATCTGAGTGTAGGCTACAAACGCGACTAACTATTTACAAGTGCAAAGCCACCAACATATTCTTTATTTTGCGGACCACTGGTTTTTTATCCCGACAAAAGCCTCGAAAGGACAGTTCCTCTGCGTCTCTCTCGTAGATCGCACCATCTTTCAACGTTTAATATGACTGCATCCCTTCTCTCACATGATCAACAGCGCGCGGATTTCACTTTCTCTCAAGTTAGAACTGCACTGCTCAAAACGCGTGCATAACACTGCCTATTTGGCAGTGTAAAAACGCTCAGTGAGAGAGGGCTGCGTCTGAGTAGAACGGCTCCAAATAAGCGACCAAGTCACTACAGTGTCAACTGTGTTCTCTGTGTTGTTCTACTAATGGTGTCTTCCTGAATCCTCGGACGCCATTCGTACTTGAGCACGGTACATGTGTGAAACCGACTTGGGCAAGGTACAGATGGCCTAGTGTGAGTGCGCCCTAAAAGGCGATTTCCTTTAGGTGAGGGGTTCTGAGACCTTGAGGTCGCAGATAAGTTGGACGCAAAAAAACGTATGAATTAAATTGCTCCTCTAACAGAAATATACAATGTCCCGTATATTTATACTTTCTACGCGAAAACAGATTTCACTTACTCTGCAGTGCTCAAATCCTAATTCAGAAATAAAGATTCATTTTACAGGTAAAGGGGGTAAAAATGTGACCCTTGCTACCTAGTATAGACAACGCCAGCCCCTGTATGTCCAGAGGCACCCCAACCCAAGAAATCTACCTCCCCGCTGGTATCGAAGGATTGTATCGGCACAGGTGATATAGTACAACATTATTTATTTCTTGGTTCTTTTGGTTTTAAAAGTAAAGCCCACAGGCACACAGGATGATAAGGGAAGTATAAGACATGCACAATTTGATAGTTGACAGAACAGGGGACCACTAGCCTCACAATAATAGAACTTAATTTAAGTACAAATACAGAAGTACCACTATGTGTCAACAAAATAAAGCGTGCTATCAAACTAGGTTAAAACAGAATAACGAGTATATGGGCCCTGGATTTACGAAATTGCACGAACGGCACTGATGACGTCAGAAGCCATAAGCCAATCAGAATGTCTGAAAAGCCAAAGCCGTCAATTGTGGTGAATTATAATATATACAATACATTATATGATAAATTATCTATGGAATCCCCACTGAGCAAGATCACAATGATGAGATGCGTTTATACATGTTGTAGGTTTGTTAAGTATGAGCCATGAGAAATTAACTTTTTTCTATCATTGCTAGGAAGCCACCACTCTGACGCCATCTAGTGGTCACTAGTCGGTCGGAACTTTAAATAAAAGCAGCTTTATTTACCATTTGCACCTCATGTGGTTTTGCGTTGACCACTCGGTGGGTAGAAGCAGAAGCTATTCGGAGCTTGAGTATCATACGGTCGACTCTACATAAAGCTTTGAATTCATACATAAACTCGTATTTTCTTTTGATAACGTATTCAACCGGTTTCAATTGAACACATGGCAACCATGTCTGACTCTGGACCGACGAATGGTTAGAAAAGAGTTGTTATAGCATCAAGCAAACTCGCACAACAATTGTGTTTCTGCCGAGTTGATAGAGCCTAAATGCCATTCCATTGTATTAACAGTGAGAGGGGGTGCACCGTTCCTGGAGGTACTGCAATACCAGGTCGATGCGTGGAGTGGACGGAGCAAGCCCCTTTTCCATCTCCCAGTTCCAAAAATCAATTTAATATATGGTCCCCGGGTAGGGGACGTATCAGATATTAAACTGATAAGAACAGATACTACACTTGATCTTAGCCAAAAGGCCGAGAAGCGATGCCTACAAATTGTTCGACCTAGATATCCCATTCCCAGAAATGTCACTCTCATCAGCGGTTTTACGGGGAAAACTTCCTTCAAATACAAGAAGCCTACAGAAGTACCACTATGTGTCAACAACATATAGCGTGTTATCAAACTACGTTCAACGCAAAAAATAACGAGTATAAGGGTCCGTGATTCAAGGCAATGCATGAACGGCACTGATGACGTCAGCAGCTCTAAGCCAATCAGTATGTCTGAGGAAGCCAAACGCGTTTATTGTGAACTATAATGCATAATACATTGAATCCCCACTGAGCACGATCACTATGATTTGATGCCATCATACATGGTGTTAGTTTGGTAAAAGTTAGATACATGAGAAATTAACTCTTTCCATCATTACTAGATCACTAAAAATGTGAGGAAACCGCCACTCTACCGCTCTCTAGTGGTCACTAATAGGTCGGCGCAACTTCACCAAGTAGTTTCTTTACAATTTGCGCATCAAAGAACCAAGGCTAAATTCAGGGTAGGCCTATGCCATGTGCTATGTTTTAATTCCAGATTTCCTCAACCATGCAAACAATGAACCAATAGCAAATAAAATGCATGAACTGAACACAAACATCTGAAATCAATAAGGTTCTACACTGTTGAAACATAATTTTGATGGTATCGTTGTTTCGGGGTAGGTCATGAATCGGAGTGTTAACGGTTCAAAACGTGGTTTATTCATAAACGGGTTGCACTCTGGATGAGGTTCATGAAGAATCTCCATACAGAGAAAAGTTCAGATTACATTGGTAATGGGCGGAGTGGTAAAACCACGACGACAGATTAACCCCGATAAACCTGTTCACCACTCTGTGTAGAAGAAGCTATTGAGGACTGGTGTTAGCACTACAAATATGTAGTCCAATAAGGTATTAACATGAGCTTGAATATCATATCGTCTAAATAAAGCATAGAATATATTAATTTACTCACATCTTCCTTCGATAACGTGTCTCACCGGTATCAATTTAAAATAAATGGCAAATGTGAAAAAGAGTTTCCTTAATGCACAATGTTGTTGGTGAAAGAAATATTCTTACTTAAAACAAACAATAGCACAACAGTCAATTCACTTGCACAACTCAAGCCTCCCGTCCAGAACTCGGGCCCTCTTAAGGAGCACCAGAATGGGTGTGGCTCAATTAACCTATGAGCCACAGCTGTAGACTATTACAGGGCTAACAGCCAGACAGGAACATATGCATCTTTTAAAATAGGGTTTAACAGAGTGAAGATGCCATTCACATATTCACATAAACACTATTTTGACCAAACTAGACCGAAGACATTAAGTATACTAAAGGCTAGAATGCAAATCTTAAAACGTAATCGATACACGAGCACAAGGTTAGTCGGCTGAATACACGAGAACATTCAGTTGGTTTGACTGAGTTGTTTATCACCATTATGCTTTAACAACGAATAAAAGTACAAGTACACAATAAACAGAATGACTAAAATAATAGTATCAAACATTACAGATCATTAACAGTTGTGCACGTATCATTGACTCTCTTTGCGACTTTATTTAAAAGGCGACTAACGACACACTTTGAGACTTATTCAGACCATCAGGGAGAAGTTGACACACATAATCAAACGTGTGATGGCTGGGGTTGTTCATTCCCACGCGGCTGGCCGCTCATAGGTATCGAGGTCCACGGCTCTCGTGCCAACAGCTTCGGGGTCTCTCTCCCTCTCCTCGCGTCGTCCAGGCAGTCAGTGGGCGTGGTTATGGGAGGAGGACTCCGCACGAGCGGGACCGTCACCGTCACCATAGTGATTCACTACAGCCGAACTCACCCAGTGGGAGTTCAGTTGTACAACATCTATTTTAGATTCATCTAAATGGGGTGACTTTTGACATGTGAACACACTTAATGCGTAATGAAAGACAATAATGAACACAATCCTAGATGAGCTAGAGAGGAGAGCAGAGGTAAGAGAGGAGGAGGAGAAGGAAGAGGAGGAAGAGAGGAGAGGAGGCAGAAGAGAAGAGAAGAGAAGAGAAGAGAAGAGAAGATAAGAGAGGAGAGCAGACAAGACAAAGTCACAGTACTCACACTCACGGGAGAATCTTTACATTTATTCACCTTTGTTTAAGTGTGTAATACATGAAGGGTTGTGGAGATTACGTTTTACTGGTTCATCAACTACCAACGTTTACAATTCTTTACTGACATAAAACGTTCCATCGAACTCGAAATTATCAAAGTAAGGGTCCTAGGCAAAAAACACATTTATTCTTTGTATTACACTGAGACAGTGATTCTACTGATCACTATTTTGTAACTTTTTTGAATGATCTTTTATAATGATAACAGATAGGCATACAAATTAAAAAAAATCAACGAACGTGTAAGGACATGTTTTTTTTGTCATTCACTATTCAGAAGTTAAAACAGATAGCAATGTTAAAAAAAAGTACAATTATTAGTCCTCATATGTTCTATATAACTGCACCTTTTAACAATTCTATAGCTTTAAATGTGTAAAAATAATCGGAGAAAACAGAAAATATATATTTATTTATACGGTGTTGAATTCAACAACTGTGATTATGTTCTTAAAGAACATCTCCTCGTTAAATGTCAGCAGTACGACATTAAAGCAGATCTCTCAGATCTCACATAGTAGAGATTCTAATTCAGTAAACAACATTAGTTGTTTTGGTTGTTTCTTTGTTTTATTATCAAACAAAGGACCTACTCTGTTTGATTGACAGGTGAGATGATCAGGGGGGCAGAGTTGCTTCCTTCATAATCACGGGGACCTGGGCAGAGGAGTGGATAGAGAGGCTCACTGAAGGTGCAGCCAGTAGCAGAGTAGATATGAACCCTGGCTTCCACATCATAGAAGGAGACCACACCCTCATCATAATCAACAAACACCCCCACCTTCTGGAGCCCAGCTCTCAGAGGGAGACGGACAACAGGGTTATCATTAAATACAAACCCAGCCTTGTTGTAGTGAAGAGTCCAGTAACCCGTCTCAGGGGTCAACGTGGTCCCACCTTTTCTGTTGATGGACTCTCTGACCACTCCTAACCGCCAATAAGTCTTGTCTTTAACCTGGACCTCAAAGTAAAATCTCCTTGAGGAGAAGCTCTGCCTCGTGAGAACATATATATAATTTCTAAATCTCTAAGGGTTGTCTGGGAGTACCTTCCTCACATCTCCATCATTAACTTGTTTCCCATTCTCAGACAGGATGAGATGGGGATGAGCTGTATCAGGATCCAGAGTCACATCTACTTCATACTTCTGGATCCTCTTCAGTTCAGCATCATCAGGCAGCTTCTTCATCTCCATGTTCAGTGTCTCCTCCAGCTGATCCAGGGATCTCCTCAAGGTCCCTACGTATGACGGAGGACGGACCTCCACCGTGGTCCAGTCCCTGGTGGGTGGAGGATCCTTCAGGGATCTGAAGGTCTGGAGGAAGTGGAGGTGGTCTTCAGTGTGTGAGAGCTGCTTCACCTCTGAGCATCTATTGGTCAGATCTTCTATTTCCTGCTCCAGCTCTTTGATGAGGTCTTCAGCTTGTTTCTCTGTGGATTTCAGTTTCTCTTGAACCGTTTGGTTGAATTCATCCCGGCACTTTTCAACACAGACTATCAGAGCAGTGAAGACCTGCCCACCATCAGCTATCTCTCTGTCTGCATCTTTGTTGCTCAGTTCTACTCTGTCTTTGACCTCCTTAATCTTTTGTTTCCTCTCCTGGATCATCTGTGGAACTTCAGCCTCCATCTTCCCCAGCTGGGCCGTCTTCACTTCATATTCCTCCTTCAGAGGTACAACAGGATGGGACTTGTGGTCTGTCACTGTGCACAACAGACACACACACACCTGTTCAGTCGGGCAGAAGAGCTCCAGAAGTCGATCGTGTTTCTTACACATCCTGTCTTCCAGACGGTCCATAGGCTCGACCAGCCGATGTTTCTTCAGGACTGCTACTCTCTGATGAGGCTCCAGGTGGGTTTGGCAGAAAGAGATAAGACACTCTAGGCAGGACTTCACAGCCTTCTGCTGGGTCCCAGTACAGAAGTCACAAGGAACTTCTGCTGGTTCAACACAAGGCTGCTCTTTAACTCGTACGGTTGTTCTAAACTGAGCAGCCAGCTGTGATAAGAGGGTATTGACCGGTGGATCAGGTTTTGTGTCGAAAATCTTGTTGCAAACAGGACATTTGTACTTGACTTGTTCATCCCAGAACTTTGTAATACAGGTTCTGCAGAAGTTGTGTCCACATGGTGTGGTAACCGGGCTGCTGAACACATCCAGACAGATGGAACATGAAAAGTCCTCCTCAGACCAGGAAGTGTTAGCAGAGGCCATTCCTAGACACAGACGATAAGGTTTATGCATTGAACAGTATTATATTTCTAATTCCATCAATTCCTTATCTTGTGCTGCTTTACTCACCTTGTTGTGTTTTCTGTCTGTCAGACAATTTGTTCCAAAATGCGTTTTATTTTTCTCCTGAAAGAGGGTGCTGCTTCAGCGTCGGTTTGCTTTGGTTTCTATGAATGTTTAGTTTCGTTTCGTGAACAAGACATCCTCTCCTCTCCGCCCCTACCCCCTGGCTCCTCCCCTAACCCCTAGCCCCGATCCCACCGACACAGTTCCCTGACGTCTCAACCTGAACGTGGGCACATTTATGAACTGTCTAGGCTACCTCGTATTCGCTGTGTGTTCTCTTCTTTGCAGCATTAAAATATGTTCAACCGAAACAGAGAGCCCGGGAAAACAAGAAATGTTGATTATTTCTTTGTGATTTGTGCCTAACTGTGATTAAGAACTAGGCTATACAATTATATTCGACTTGAATTAAACTGTGGCTGATATTTTCACCAGTCTTTGTAAAACAACCCTCTCAATGTGTGCCCACTCAGATAACATGTGCTATTATTATGGTTGCGCTATTAACCGCCGAGTCATGTGACCCGGGGTAGGGCAGACGAACCAGACCGACGAGTTCACCTTCGGTCAGAGACAACAAGCACTTGTTTTGTTGCCTCCATGCGAAAGTTAATTCGGCTGAATTAAAAAGAGGTTTACGTAGAAAATTCACAATTCATATGTTGATATACTGTATTGTTTATAACAGTATTGTGGGGATTGCGAGGAGCAGCGACACGTGGGGACAAGTTATTTCGCGCTCTGCAAGTGGAGAACTTTATTCACAAATTCATTGATGAAATAACCCCCCACCCCCTCTGATACAAATATTCCTGTGCTGTTCCCAACACAGAATGTTAACCAGTAGTTTTTACCAGTTTGCAGGTTCACAATGTGATAAGTGTGTATCAGGTGGAGGGCTTCTATTGGTTGTTTGTAGAAGTATATTAGGCAGAATGGCCACCAGGGGGAGCCCTTGGTGCTCGGCCTGGATCGCTGCGCGCTCGTTGTTACCTCGATTATAATAAAGTATACGACATTGTGTCATAAGTCTGCCGTGTGCGCTTCAAGTTATCTTCTTAAACAGTTTAGAACACGACAGTACCTCTTCATTAATTATATTGAAGTCCTGAGTAACTATGTTGAAATCAAAATGCATGATATTAATGACAATGAAGTCATAATATGAAGAGACAAATAAACACAAATTCAAATTCCACCTTATTCTGCTTCCACCTGTCCCAGGTGTCCCTCTGAGGATTTTCAAGAGTTTTAAATGTGGCATTTTTTTATGATTTGTTGCGGCTGTAGACCGCCCGCGCCCTCATGAGTAAACACCCTCCCTGTGTTGGACATTTGTATCCAAATTACAAGGAGCAGGGAGGGGTTAGACAGTGTTTAAGGATATATGTGGTAATGGATCAGGGAGGGGTTAGACAGTGTTTAAGGATATATGTGGTAATGGATCAGGGAGGGGTTAGACAGTTGTAACACTTCGACTAATCTTTCAGCCCAATTATTACGATAGAAACGCGAGTTTCTTAATTTGAGAACCAAGCACATTGATTGTGTTCGTTTGAGACCACTTAATAATAATACTACACATAACGAGGATATAGCTCAGGGAATTACATTAACCCATATATTTTCAAACTGTTCATATTTCCATATACATTCACCAAACAACCCTCAAATAAACCCACAGTCCAGATTCCCCAAAAGTCTTTTCCGCCGATGTGATCTGATAACCGCGTTAATAAGCGGCCTCCATTTGCGTGCCCCTTGCGCACACTCGCGCGTTCTCCCTCTAGTTCAAAGCAAACAAAAAAGAATACCCAAACGAAATCCCAGATGTCCCCGAACAAAACTCCGCCAGCAACTGTCTCTTACGTCCGGGGAAAAAATAGGCAAAGAAAAACAAGATGACCCAGGTCGTAACAAAAACCTCCAGCAAAAAATATAAATCGCTCTTACTGACGTATCCAAAGAGTCGGCAAGAGTTGTCGACTTTGTCCAGTGGTTCTTACAGCTTTTCCACTATTAAGCTTTCTCAGTTGGACTGGCGTTTGTTAGAGGTCCCTCTCAGACTCCCTCCATTCATTCATTACGCCCCCTCCATTCATTCATTTCCTTGTATTTAAAACCTCTCGAACCTCATCCCGTCAGCTGACAGGCACGTCAGCTGATTTGCGGAACACCGATCCCCCGGTCAGAAAACAATAACAGTCATAAATATAAAATAAATACATATAAATATAAGGCCACAGGTACATATTAAGGTAGGAACATTACTTTAGGATCACCACATTATACCTGTGAATTCTTTACATATTGAAACAAGGTCATATTTTTACAGTGTATCCTAAAATATTAAATATGTGGCCTAGTGTCACACAGTGTTTAAGGATATATGTGGTAATGGATCAGGGAGGGGTTAGACAGTGTTTAAGGATATATGTGGTAATGGATCAGGAAGGGGTTAGACAGTGTTTAAGGATATATGTGGTAATGGATCAGGGAGGGTTAGGGGGCATCTTGCTCCATCGAATAACACAGGCTGCAGACATTGGGGATCAAACCCAGTACCTTTCAGCTGGGAGTTGAACTCTCACCACACACACACACACACACACACACACACACACACACACACACACACACACACACACACAGACACACACACACACACACACACACACACACACACACACACACACACACACACACACACACACTATATATATTTTCCATGAGCTATCAACAGCGTAACCATTCGATCATATACGTACTTTATTAATCATAATTCAAAATATTCCGTTTTTGTTGACGTGTGGGGAGGCAATGTCTCCAGAGGTCTGAGCTGGTCCACCACGCCACCAGTGAGGTGAGGAAGAGGCGGAGGGAGGGACTGAAGACTGGGCCCACGTCAGGGGGCAGGACCCCATAGAGACCTGCTGGGACCCAGGGGGCTGAAGGACCTTCCAGGTGTGCTGCTAGGATAACCAACAGAGAGCTCTGGAGGAACATCTGCTCAGCTTGGAGGATTGAGACTGAAGGAACAGAATGAATCACCGGCTGAACACACCACAACATTCAGTGGGTTGGACTGAGTTGTTTATTACCATTATGCTTTAACAACAAATATAACTGAACAATAGTCACTTACAAGTACATCATAAACAGAATGACTAAAGAATAGTACCAAATATTACAGATCGTTTACAGTTGTGCACGTATCTTTGATCCTATGAGTGCCTTTATTTCTGAAAGGCGACTAACGACACACTTGGAGACTTATTTAGACCATAAGTAATGTAATGTACGACAATAATGAACACAATCTGAGTTACAGACTAGAGCAGAGATAAGAGAGAGGAGGAGGAGAAGAGTTGTCCACAACGTGTAAGGACATGTTTTTTTTGTCATTCACTATTCAGAAGTTAAAACAGATAGCAATGTTAAAAAAAAGTACAATTATTAGTCCTCATATGTTCTATATAACTGCACCTTTTAACAATTCTATAGCTTTAAATGTGTAAAAATAATCGGAGAAAACAGAAAATATATATTTATTTATACGGTGTTGAATTCAACAACTGTGATTATGTTCTTAAAGAACATCTCGTTAAATGTCAGCAGTACGACATTAAAGCAGATCTCTCAGATCTCACATAGTAGAGATTCTAATTCACTAAACAACATTAGTTGTTTTGGTTGTTTCTTTGTTTTATTATCAAACAAAGGCCCTAGTCTGTTTGATTGACAGGTGAGATGATCAGGGGGGCAGAGTTGTTACCTCCATAATCACGGGGACCTGGGTACAGGATTGGATAGAGAGGCTCACTGAAGGTGCAGCCAGTAGCAGAGTAGAGATGGACCCTGGCTTCCACATCATAGAAGGAGACCACACCCTCATCATAATCAACAAACACCCCCACCTTCTGGAGCCCAGCTCTCAGAGGGAGACGGACATCAGGGTTATCTCTAAACACCAACCCATCCTTGTAGTAGTAAAGAGTCCAGTAACCCGTCTCAGGGGTCCACGTGGTCCCTCTTTTTCTGTCGATGGACTCTCTGACCACTCCTAACAACCAAATAGTCTTGTCTTTAACCTGTACCTCAAAGTAAAATCTCCCTGAGGAGAAGCTCTGCCTCGTGAGAACACATTTATAATTTGTAAATCTCTTAGGGTTGTCTGGGAGTCTCTTCCCTACACCTCCATCATGTACCTGTTTGCCATCCTCAGACAGGATGAGCCAGCCATTAGCTGTATCAGGATCCAGAGTCACATCTACTTCATACTGCTGGACCCTCTTCAGTTCAGCATCATCATCACGCTTCTTCATCTCCATGTTCAGTGTCTCCTCCAGCTGATCCAGGGATCTCCTCAAGGTCCCTACGTATGACGGAGGACGGACCTCCACCGTGGTCCAGTCCCTGGTGGGTGGAGGATCCTTCAGGGATCTGAAGGTCTGGAGGAAGTGGAGGAGGTCTTTAGTGTGTGAGAGCTGCGTCACCTCTGAGCATCTATTGGTCAGATCTTCTATTTCCTGCTCCAGCTCTTTGATGAGGTCTTCAGCTTGTTTCTCTGTGGATTTCAGTTTCTCTTGAACCGTTTGGTTGAATTCATCCCGGCACTTTTCAACACAGCCTATCAGAGCAGTGAAGACCTGCCCACCAATGGCTATCTCTCTGTCTGCATCTTTGTTACTCAGTTCTACTCTGTCTTTGACCTCCTTAATCTTTTGTTTCCTCTCCTGGATCATCTGTGGAACTTCAGCCTCTATCTTCCCCAGCTGGGCCATCTTCACTTCATATTCCTCCTTCAGAGGTACAACAGGATGGGACTTGTGGTCTGTCACTGTGCACAACAGACACACACACACCTGTTCAGTCAGGCAGAAGAGCTCCAGAAGTCGGTCGTGTTTCTTACACATCCTGTCTTCCAGACGGTCCATTGGCTCGACCAGCCGATGTTTCTTCAGGACTGTGACTCTCTGATGTGGCTCCAGATGGGTCTGGCAGTAAGAGATAAGACATTCTAGGCAGGACTTCATGGCTTTCAGCTGGGTCCCAGTACAGACATCACAAGGAACTTCTGCTGGTTCAACACAAGGCTGCTCTTTAACTCGTACGGTTGTTCTAAACTGAGCAGCCAGCTCTGATAAGAGGGTGTTGACCTGTGGATCAGGTTTTGTGTCGAAAATCTGGTTGCAAACAGGACATTTGTACTTGACTTGTTCATCCCAGAACTTTGTAATACAGGTTCTGCAGAAGTTGTGTCCACATGGTGTGGTAACCGGGCTGCTGAACACATCCAGACAGATGGAACATGAAAAGTCCTCCTCAGACCAGGAAGTGTTAGCAGAGGCCATTCCTAGACACAGACGATAAGGTTTATGTATTGAGCAGTATTATATTTCTAATTCCATCAATTCCTTATCTTGTGCTGCTTTACTCACCTTGTTGTGTTTTCTGTCTGTCAGACAATTTGTTCCAAAATACGTTTTATTTTTCTCCTGAAAGAGGGTGCTGCTTCCACGTCGGTTTGCTTTGGTTTCTATGAATGTTTAGTTTCGTTTCGTGAACAAGACATCCTCTCCTCTCCGCCCCTACCCTCTGGCTCCTCCCCTAACCCCTGGCCCCGCCCCCACCGACACAGTTCCCTGACGTCTCAACCTGAACGTGGGCACATTCATGAACTGTCTAGGCTACCTCGTATTCGCTGTGTGTTCTCTTCTTTGCAGCATTAAAATATGTTCAACCGAAACAGAGAGCCCGGGAAAACAAGAAATGTTGATTATTTCTTTGTGATTTGTGCCTAACTGTGATTAAGAACTAGGCTATACAATTATATTCGACTTGAATTAAACTGTGGGTGATATTTTCACCAGTCTTTGTAAAACAACCCTCTCAATGTGTGCCCACTCAGATAACATGTGCACAGTGCTATTATGGTTGCGCTATTAACCGCCGAGTCATATGACCCGGGGAAGGGCAGACGAACCAGACCGACGAGTTCACCTTCAGTCAGAGACAACAAGCACTTGTTTTGTTGCCTCCATGCGAAAGTTAATTCGGCTGAATTAAAAAGAGGTTTACGTAGAAAATTCACAATTCATATGTTGATATACTGTATTGTTTATAACAGTATTGTGGGGATTGCGAGGAGCAGCGACACGTGGGGACAAGTTCTTTCGCGCTCTGCAAGTGGAGAACTTTATTCACAAATTCATTGATGAAATAACCCCCCGCCCCCTCTGATACAAATATTCCTGTGCTGTTCCCAACACAGAATGTTAACTAGTAGTTTTTACCAGTTTGCAGGTTCACAATGTGTTAAGTGTGTATCAGGTGGAGGGCTTCTATTGGTTGTTTGTAGAAGTATATTAGGCAGAATGGCCACCAGGGGGAGCCCTTGGTGCTCGGCCTGGGTCGCTGCGCGCTCGTTGTTACCTCGATTATAATAAAGTATAGGCCTACGACATTGTGTCATAAGTCTGCCGTGTGCGCTTCAAGTTATCTTCTTAAACAGTTTAGAACTCTATAGTGTTTGAAACACGACAGTACCTCTTCATTAATTATATTGAAGTCCTGAGTAACTATGTTGAAATCAAAATGCATGATATTAATGACAATGAAGTCATAATATGAAGAGACAAATAAACACAAATTCAAATTCCGTCTTATTCTGCTTCCACATGTCCCAGGTGTCCCTCTGAGGATTTTCAAGAGTTTTAAATGTGGCTTTTTTTTATGATTTGTTGCGGCTGTAGACCGACCGCCCGCCCTCATGAGTAAACACCCTCCCTGTGTTGGACATCTGTATCCAAATTACAAGGAGCAGGGAGGGGTTAGACAGTGTTTAAGGATATATGTGGTAATGGATCAGGTAGGGGTTAGACAGTGTTTAAGGATATATGTGGTAATGGATCAGGAAGGGGTTAGACAGTGTTTAAGGATATATGTGGTAATGGATCAGGGAGGGGTTAGACAGTGTTTAAGGATATATGTGGTAATGGACCAGGGAGGGGTTAGACAGTGTTTAAGGATATATGTGGTAATGGATCAGGAAGGGTTAGGGGGCATCTTGCTCCATCGAATAACACAGGCTGCAGACATTGGGGATCAAACCCAGTACCTTTCAGCTGGGAGTTGAACTCTCACCACCACACACACACACACACACACACACACACACACATTTCAAACTATAGATATTTTCCATGAGCTGTCATCAGCGTAACCATTCGATCATATACGTACTTTATTCATCATAATTCAAAATATTCTGTTTTTGTTGACGTGTGGGGAGGCAATGTCTCCAGAGGTCTGAGCTGGTCCACCACGCCACCAGTGAGGTGAGGAAGAGGCGGAGGGAGGGACTGAAGACTGGGCCCACGTCAGGGGGCAGGACCCCATAGAGACCTGCTGGGATCCAGGGGGCTGAAGGACCTTCCAGGTGTGCTGCTAGGATGACCAACAGAGAGCTCTGGAGAAACATCTGCTCAGCTTGGAGGATTGAGACTGAAGGAACAGAATGAATCACCGGCTGAACACACCACAACATTCAGTGGGTTGGACTGAGTTGTTTATTACCATTATGCTACAAGTACATCATAAACAGAATGACTAAAGAATAGTACCAAATATTACAGATCGTTAACAGTTGTGCACGTATCTTTGATCCTATGAGTGCCTTTATTTCTGAAAGGCGACTAACGACACACTTGGAGACTTATTTAGACCATAAGTAATGTAATGTACGACAATAATAAAGACAATCTGAGCTACAGACTAGAGCAGAGATAAGAGAGAGGAGGAGGAGAAGAGAGAGAGGAGAGAGGAGAGAGGAGAGAGGAGAGAGAGAGAGAGAGAGAGAGGAGGAGGAGAGAGAAGAGGATGGAGAGAGGAGAGGATGGAGAGAGAAGAGGATGGAGAGGAGGGGAGACTATTTAATTCAAGACCAAGTCACAGTACTCACACACATTGGGAGAATCTTTACATGTAGCCACAGTGAGCTTTGTTTAAGTGTGTAATGTATGAAGGGTTGTATGGTGGAGATTAAGTCAATTACTGGTTAAAAAATTAAAGAAGTGTACAAATTTGCAGAGATTTTAAACATTCCAGCAATCTCAAAATTATCAAAATGTAGATTTTGTCAACAAACTAATTAATTTTTTGTCTCCCACTGAAAGGTATTTCTACAAAACACTGTTGGACTGGATTGTACCTATTCCAGTGAAAAGATCAATTAAAAAGATAATGTAGACCTACACATTACATTTCTTTGCCTTTTCTTTTTAATACAATAAATCAGAAAAGTGTTCTGAAGTTAAACAAATAGACATTTTAAGTAAGGGGTTATAGGATCATTATTATACAAATTAATCAAGTCAAAATATTCTACATGACTGCGACTGTAACTATGTAATTGCATTAAACGTATAAAAAAATCAGGAGGAAACATGAATAAGATATATTGTAATCTAACCATGTATAATGAGTTGATTCAACAACTGTAATTATGTTCTTAAAGAACATCTCCTCGTTAAATGTCAGCAGTACGACATTAAAGCAGTTCTCTCAGATCTCACATAGTAGAGATTCTAATTCAGTAAACAACATTAGTTGTTTTGGTTGATTCTTTGTTTTATTATCAAACAAAGGTCCTAGTCTGTTTGATTGACAGGTGAGATGATCAGGGGGGCAGAGTTGTTATTACCTCTAAAATCAGGGGGACCTGGGCAGAGGAGTGGATAGAGAGGCTCACTGAAGGTGCAGCCAGTAGCAGAGTAGATATGATCCCTGGCTTCCACATCATAGAAGGAGACCAGACCCTCATCATAATCAACAAACACCCCCACCTTCTGGAGCTCAGCTCTCAGAGGGAGACAGAGAGGAGGGTTATCTATAAATACAAACCTATCCGTGTCGTAGAGAAGAGTCCAGTAAACCGTCTCAGGGGTCCACGTGGTCTCACCTTTTCTGTCGATAGACTCTCTGACCACTCCTAACCACCATGCAGTCTTGTCTTTAACCTGTACCTCAAAGTAAAATCTCCCTGAGGAGAAGCTCTGCCTCGTGAGAACACATGTATACCCTGTACATCTTATAGGGTTGACTGGGAGTACCTTCGCTACGCCTCCACAATGTACTTGTTTCCCATCCTCAGACAGGATGAGCTTGGGATGAGCTGTATCAGGATTTTCTGTCCGTCAGACAAGTTTTATTTTCCTCCTGAAAGAGGGAACTGCTCAAACGACGGTGTGCTTTGGTTTCTATGAATGTTTAGTTTCGTTTCCTGAACATGACATCCTCTCCTCTCCGCCCCTAACCCCTGGCTCCGCCCCCACGGACACAGTTCCCTGACGTCTCAACCTGAACGTGGGCACATTCATAAACTGTCTAGAGGCTACCTCATATTCACTGTGTGTTCTCTTCTTTGCAACATTAAAATATGTTCAACCATTAAAACACAGGAAACAGAGCCCGGGAAAACAAGAAATGTTGATTATTTCTTAGTGATTTGTGACTGATTATACAATTATATTTTACTTGAATTAAACTGTGGCTGATATTTTCACCACAGTCTTCATAAAACAACCCTTTCAATGTGTGCCCAGATAACATGTGCTATTATGGTTGCGCCATTAACCCCCGAGTCATGTGACTCAGGGTAGGGCAGACGAACCAGACCGACGAGTTCACCTTCAGTCAGACAACAAGCACTTGTTTGGTTGCCACCATGCGGCAGTTAATTCGGAATTAAAAAAGGTTTACCTAGAAAATTCACAATTCATAAGTTGATAGACTGTATTGTTTATAACGGTATGGTGGGGATCGCGAGGAGCAGCGACACGTGGGGACGGGTTCTTTCGCGCTCTGCAAGTGGAGAACTTTATTCACAAATTCATTGATGATATAACCCCCCGCCCCCTCTGATACAAATATTCATTCACTAGCTATATTGAAGTCCTTAAAAGCTGTATGGAGAAATCGTGATATATGATATTAATGATAATGAAGTCATAATACAAAGAGACAATTAAATGCAAATTCCGCATTATTCACTGCTTCAACATGTCCCGAGGTGTCACTCTGATGATTTAAGAGTTTTAAATGTGGCAATTTTTTATGATTTGTTGCGGCTGTGGACCGACCAAATGCCCTAATACGTAAAAAAAACCTCCCTGTGTTGGACATTTGTAGGGAGTAGAAAGATGAGAGGTCCACGGGTAGGGGCCGTATCAAATATTAAACTGAAGAGCAGATACACCTAACCTTACAAAAACAAAAGTACCACTATGTGTCAAAGACATAGCGTGTTATCAAACCATATTCAGCCTGAAAAATAACGAGTATCGGGGCCCGGGAGTCACGGCAATTCACGATTGGCACTGATGACGTCAGAAGCCATATGCCAATCAGAAGGTCTGAGAAGCCAATCGCGTTTTTTTGTGAACTATTATAGATATTTTATATAGCCTACATTGAATCCCCACTGAGCACGATCACAATGATTTGACGCTGCCGCCATCTAGTGGTCACTAGTGAGTCAACAACTACAATAAGAGCCGTTTATTTAGCCTACTATTTGCGTCTCAGAAAACAACGGCTAAATTCAGGGCAAGGCGGCGTGCTATGCTTTAATTCGAGATGTCCCCAAGCATGCAAAAAATTAACCAATAGCAAATAAGATGCAAGAACTGAACCCAGAAACATCTGAAATCATTAAGGTTCTACACTCTGATGAAACATAATTTGAATCTAAATACAGTTTATTGATCACAAATAAATCATTTACTAATTAGCATGCAATAATTTAATTTGGTCTCACATGGTCTAAATAAGGCATAGAATCAATGACGTTAAATCGCCTCGTAACTTTTTTCAATAACTTTTAACCTGTTTTTATAAAAAAGACATGCCAACATTGTCTGAACCAAAACATCGATTTACTCATGAACGCTAAAATAAATAAACGACCACTACATTCATGTTGGCGACTTCGTTTGCGTACCGAAATACATTCATTCATATTAACAGTGAGAGGGGGTGCACCGTTCCTGGAGGTACTGCAATACCAGGTCGATGCGTGGAGTGGACGGAGCAAGCCCCTTTTCCATCTCCCAGTTCCAAAAATCAATTTAATATATGGTCCCCGGGTAGGGGACGTATCAGATATTAAACTGATAAGAACAGATTTTTTTTTTTTTTTTTTTTTTTTTTTTTTTTGAAAATATTTATTGACACCAGTTCTTTCATTTAACTTTCATATCACAATTTACAGGTCAGTGTTTTAAAAGCATACACAATTTAAAAGACATTTTAATCAAACAACAAGTTTAAACCATCTTCATTGTGAGTAAAAAAAGGTTAATAAATATAATTAAATACATGGATACATTGTTGTTTTATAAAATCATTGTGATGCTTAAAAAACATGATTAAAAAACAGCTGTGCAGGGACGGGAGGAAGCCCAATTAAAAAGTAAAAAAAACCCATCCTGCTCTCTCTTCAACAGCATTGGTCTCTCGGAACCTGTGGCTCAGAGGATCTCCTCCCCTCTCTGCTCCTTCCCACCTGCCTCTCCCGGAGAGCCAGGCCGCCGCTGCCTCGACCTTTCCGCGTGTGGCTCCGACTCCCTCGTCCGAATGGGCACAGAGGCGATTCTTCTTTGTGGCCGTGTCCTAGGCCTGCCGCCTGCAGCACCGGCCACTTGGACCGTTGCTGCGGCCATTCGGATCACAGCCACGGGGGGGATCTGCATGTGCTTTCTTACCAGCAGGTTTCTGGAGGCCCATATGGCGTCTTTTATGGCGGCTAGGGTGAGCCATTGTTTTGGAAAGTCTGGTGGTAGCTGACTCTTTTGGCTCACCCCATACAGCACCATTTGGGCTGTCAGGGCCTCCCCTGCTGGTAAGTACGGGAATTGCAGGGAGCCGGCCGTTGCCCACTGGTCTCCAGCAGCGCTGCACTCCCAGAACAGGTGCCTCACCGACTCAGGCGCGCCACAACCTGGCCGTGGGCAGGTTGGGGATGCAGCCATCCCCCGGGAGTGCATGACGGCTCTGACTGGGAGGATCTCGTGAGCTGCCATCCATGACAGGTCCCGGAGTCTGTTGGAGAGGGCAGGATGGTTCACATTGTGCCAGACTGTTGTGGCCTCGCCGTATGCTAGCCCGCGCACCGGACTCACTGGTTCCCGCTCCTGCACTTCCGTGATTATAAAACGATGGTTTGTTAAAACATTCAGTTCCTCGTTTTCAAGGTTAAATTTTTTTAAAAACTTCTTAATAAAAGCGTAAAATTGTGACAAGTTAAATGATACTGGTGTTCTAAGATCTGATATATAAAACGGGAATCTTTTCAGATAGGACCCCATCCAGAATCGTGCCATTGCTGTTGTTTTGTTTTCTCTGGATGGGCCCATTGCAAGTTTAATGTGAAGAGCAGTATATCTGCTTCCTAAAAACAGGTGGAGGTCCGGGACTCCTTTACCCCCTTTTTCTTTTGTTTTCGTCATTTCTGTTCTCTTCAGTCTCTCCCACTTGGACCCCCACAGGAAATAAAAAACTGCTCGCTCCAGTTCTAAACGCACTCGGTGTGGTGGAATAAAAACAGAGCTTATCAATAAAAGCAAAGGTAAAATCACTGCTTTGATGATTAAAACCTTTCCTTCTATTGTCAGTCCTCTAAGTCCCCAGTATCCCAGTCTCTGCCTTACTTTCCCTATCACGTCCGGCCAATTTTCGGTCCCCTCCCCCTCCCTGTTGAATTTGACCCCGAGTATCTTTATGTCGGTCTGTTTCACAGTCAGGGGGAGTCCGGTCATCTCAGTCGCCGTCCATGGTCCATAAAAAAGGGCTTGGGTCTTCCCTCTGTTGAGTTTGGACCCAGAGGCCAGTCCGTAGCGGTCGGTCAAGTCCAGTGCTCTGTTTACTGATAAAAGGTCAGTGCATAAAATGTTAACATCGTCCATATATAACACACATTTGCTAAAAAGTCCCCCACTGCCCGGTATGGCCACCCCTTTAATCCCTTGGTCCCTTCTCAAGACCTGGGCCAGTGGTTCTATGCATGCCACATAGAGGAGGGCAGATAACGGACAACCCTGACGGACCCCGCAGTGCAAATCTACTGCTTTTGTGAGTTGCCCGTTAACAAGAAATTTGCTGGTGATGTCCCTATACAGCAATCCCACCCACTCTATATACCTCTCTGGGAAACCCATTTTTTGCAGTACCTGGAATAGGTACTGGTGCGAGACCCGATCAAATGCTTTTTCAAAATCTAAATTTAGGACTACTAGTCTGATGTTTCTGTCTCTCGCATAACAGATGGTGTCTCTAATCAGTACGAGGCTGTCGGTGATCTTCCTCCCCGATATGCCACAGGTTTGATCCGGGTGGATTACCTCCCCTAAAACCACGGACATTCTGTTTGCTAAAAGTTTGCTAAAAAGTTTACAGTCAACGTTTAAAAGGGTTATTGGTCGCCAGTTCTTCAGGTCAGTCTTGTCCTCCTTTTTGTAAAGTAGTTTTACTATCCCTGATCTAAAACTGTCTGGTAGTCGGTCTAGTCTTTGGAAGTCGGTAAAAACCGTCAGTAGGTCAGGTGCTAAAATGTCCCAGAAGGTCAGATAAAATTCAAGTGGAAGCCCATCTTCCCCCGGCGACTTTCCCCCCTTAAAACTCGACAAACATTTGTGAAGTTCCAAAAGGTTAAAATCACGGGTTAAAAATGCACTTTCACCTATCTTTAAATCTATGTTGCTTATGATGTTGTTTTTTGCTTCATTTTCTGTTTGTTTTTCGCTGTACAGATCTCTATAAAAACCTTCTATTTCCTCCATTATTTCTTTGTCACTATTGGTTTGTTCCCCATTTGTTTTTTTGAGTTTAAAAATACCCTCCCCACTGTTAATGATTTTCTTAAAAAAGTATCTAGTGCATTTTTCTCCTTCTTCCATGTGTCGTTCTTTGCTTCTGACTATAATTCCTTTGCTTGTGATTTCCGATAAAATCAACATTTGGTTTTTAACTAATCTAATTTCTTGGTTAAAATCAAAACCTTGTTGTGTTAATTTAAAATACCGTTGTAGTCTTTTCTGCAGCCCCACCATGCATCTATTTTCCTTGTTTTTTTTGTTTTTCCCTGCCTTTTTAAAAAAAGTCTGTGTCTTTCCCTTCACCATTTCCCACCAAAGTGCATGTGTTTCGTACAGGTCTTGGAGGGTCTGCCATTGACTGAATTGCTCCCTGTACTGGCTGGCTAAATCCTTATCTTCTAGCAGGGAGCAATTCAGTTTCCACAGACCACTACCTTTAGTCACACCTGAAGAGAGTGAAAGGGTGCAGGATAGCATAGCGTGATCTGAGAAGAAAACAGGGGTTAATCTAGCATCGGTTGGCGGGCAGTCTCTGGTAAAAATATAGTCAATGCGAGAGGCTCTGGAACCGTCACTACTGAACCAGGTGAAGCCCTCCTCTCTTGGATGCAAGGTTTTAAAACAGTCTTTTAGTTTAAAATCCCTGCATAATCCCTGCAATAAAACCGACGTCTTGTCCACTTTAAAATCATCCCCTGCCCCTCTCCTATCACTTCTATTTAAAATACAATTAAAATCTCCCCCTAAAACTAATGGCGTTCGGCCTAGCATGTGGGGCTGCAAGTTTTCTAAAAGGTCATGTCTGTCATTTTTGTTGTTAAAACCATAGATGTTTAAGAGATTAAAATCCCTTCCCATAAAAGTCAAGTGTGCTAAAAGTGCCCTTCCGTCTCTCACCACAGTGCTGCCCTTCACCAGAATTGAGGGGTTCTTGATTAAAATGGCCACGCCGTCATTTCTGTTCTCATTTGAACCGCTCCATAGAGATTTGTGTGGCCATTTCTCCTCCCATATCCTGTAGTTTTTTAAAAAGGGCAATGCACATTCTTGTAATAAAAACACATCTGACTTAAAATTATTTAGAAAGGATAAAATCGTCTGAGCTCTAACTCTTGATTTCACACTTCTCACATTGAGTGTAGAAAAGGTGAGGATCATGAGTATGGTATTTAAAAGACAGCTATGCATTAAAAGACTAAAAACGGTCTGGGGTAATTTCGTCCCCTTCATTCCCCTCCCAGACTCGAGCATGGTTTAAAACAGAGTCCTTTGGGGTTGACTGTAGTGCCATATTTAAAAAGGAGAGAGTGTTGGGGGGGTGGTTCGGGAAGACTCTGGACTCCTCGACAGATGGACTGTTTGAGGAGCCAGTTCTTCCCCTTTTCTCTAAGGCTCCGTTGGTTTCCAAGGACATCTCCGACACTGCTCTCTTACCTGGCTGGGCTCCTGGGAGGGATGCTTCACTGGACTCCACTTCAGACTCTTCCGACCGGCCGACTGTTTCGAGGCTCCCGGTTTCCTCAGAGTCTGAAGTGGAGTCCATCTCAGCTCCACCGGCTGCCTGGGCCCCACCACCCTCTTTCACCTCACCACTAGGTGGGGCAACCTCAGGCCCCTCCCCCTCTCCCCCAATCAGAGTAATTTTTTCCACCCTGGCGTCTTCAATTGTTTGTGCTCCCCCGTCTGCCAATTTCCTTGCAATTTGTTTTACTTTGTTAGCAAAAGATTTCGGGCAATCTCTGAAGAGATGGTTTGAGTCTCCACAGAGGTTGCACTTCCTGCCATTGGTACATTCTTCAAAGGAGTGTCCAATTTCTCTACATTTGCCGCAAACAACCTTGGTACACGCTTCCGCCAGGTGCCCTTGCTCGCCACACTTGCGGCAGAGCTTGGGCTGTCCCTGGTAGTGAATGTAGCCCCTGTTCTCTCCAAGAGCCATCATGGATGGGAGATGTTTCAGGCCCTGGAAGCCATGTGGGTCCCGCCATTGTTGTATGGGGACCCTCCATGAACAGTTCCAGATGCCATCCTCATCTCTCACCTTGGTGGCCTGGGCCCTCACAGTGCAGTATCTTGCCAGCCATATACAAATATCATCAGCATTTACAGTTTCATTGAACATCCTGACGATTACGGTTTTAATGGAATCATCATTTAGTCTCTCCACTTCAAATGCTGAGAACTGGTCTTTTACCGTGTCGTAGCGTGTCCAAAATTCTTTTAGGGTTGTTGCGGCTGCGAAGCTTACATCGAATCCTTTGTTAAAGGGCAGAGCAAGAATACAATTCAAATCGTTTGCTGTAAACTTCAGGATTCCTTGGATGTGCTTCCTTGAAAAATCAAGCCGGGACATCTGAATTAAAATTCCATTCATTGATTTAAATTTAAAACGGACACTGTGGTGCCTCCTCATGCCGGAGGGGTTAACCGACATGATGGAGACACCACACTCTTAAATATTTAAGAGGTTAAAAGCAATAAAACAGTGAGTAAACAAAGTAATACAGGCAACAATAAAATAATAAAATCCACTTACCTTATCGTTTAAACGAACTGGACAATGGTCTTCTTGGTAAAGGGTATCAGCAACTGGTAATTGACCCCAACTTACCAAAAAGATGGTGCAATATCCTCCTAACCTGCTATATAATTGCCACTAAATAGGCAATATATAAACAGACAACAGAGGGGATCACTGTCTTAGCCAAAAGGCCGAGAAGCGATGTCTACAAATTGTTCGACCTAGAGATCCCATTCCCAGAAATGTCACTCTCATCAGCGGTTTTACGGGGAAAACTTCCTTCAAATACAAGAAGCCTACAGAAGTACCACTATGTGTCAACAACATATAGCGTGTTATCAAACTACGTTCAACGCAAAAAATAACGAGTATAAGGGTCCGTGATTCAAGGCAATGCATGAACGGCACTGATGACGTCAGCAGCTCTAAGCCAATCAGTATGTCTGAGGAAGCCAAACGCGTTTATTGTGAACTATAATGCATAATACATTGAATCCCCACTGAGCACGATCACTATGATTTGATGCCATCATACATGGTGTTAGTTTGGTAAAAGTTAGATACATGAGAAATTAACTCTTTCCATCATTGCTAGATCACTAATGAGGAAACCGCCACTCTATCGCTCTCTAGTGGTCACTAATAGGTCGGCGCAACTTCACCAAGTAGTTTCTTTACAATTTGCGCATCAAAGAACCAAGGCTAAATTCAGGGTAGGCCTATGCCATGTGCTATGTTTTAATTCCAGATTTCCTCAACCATGCAAACAATGAACCAATAGCAAATAAAATGCATGAACTGAACACAAACATCTGAAATCAATAAGGTTCTACACTGTTGAAACATAATTTTGATGGTATCGTTGTTTCGGGGTAGGTCATGAATCGGAGTGTTAACGGTTCAAAACGTGGTTTATTCATAAACGGGTTGCACTCTGGATGAGGTTCATGAAGAATCTCCATACAGAGAAAAATTCAGATTACATTGGTAATGGGCGGAGTGGTAAAACCACGACGACAGATTAACCCCGATAAACCTGTTCACCACTCTGTGTAGAAGAAGCTATTGAGGACTGGTGTTAGCACTACAAATATGTAGTCCAATAAGGTATTTACATGAGCTTGAATATCATATCGTCTAAATAAAGCATAGAATATATTAATTTACTCACATCTTCCTTCGATAACGTGTCTCACCGGTATCAATTTAAAATAAATGGCAAATGTGAAAAAGAGTTTCCTTGATGCACAATGTTGTTGGTGAAAGAAATATTCTTACTTAAAACAAACAATAGCACAACAGTCAATTCACTTGCACAACTCAAGCCTCCCGTCCAGAACTCGGGCCCTCTTAAGGAGCACCAGAATGGGTGTGGCTCAATTAACCTATGAGCCAAAGCTGTAGACTATTACAGGGCTAACAGCCAGACAGGAACATGTGCATCTTTTAAAATAGGGTTTAACAGAGTGAAGATGCCATTCACATATTCACATAAACACTATTTTGACCAAACTAGACCGAAGACATTAAGTATACTAAAGGCTAGAATGCAAATCTTAAAACGTAATCGATACACGAGCACAAGGTTAGTCGGCTGAATACACGAGAACATTCAGTTGGTTTGACTGAGTTGTTTATCACCATTATGCTTTAACAACGAATAAAAGTACAAGTACACAATAAACAGAATGACTAAAATAATAGTATCAAACATTACAGATCATTAACAGTTGTGCACGTATCATTGACTCTCTTTGCGACTTTATTTAAAAGGCGACTAACGACACACTTTGAGACTTATTCAGACCATCAGGGAGAAGTTGACACACATAATCAAACGTGTGATGGCTGGGGTTGTTCATTCCCACGCGGCTGGCCGCTCATAGGTATCGAGGTCCACGGCTCTCGTGCCAACAGCTTCGGGGTCTCTCTCCCTCTCCTCGCGTCGTCCAGGCAGTCAGTGGGCGTGGTTATGGGAGGAGGACTCCGCACGAGCGGGACCGTCACCGTCACCATAGTGATTCACTACAGCCGAACTCACCCAGTGGGAGTTCAGTTGTACAACATCTATTTTAGATTCATCTAAATGGGGTGACTTTTGACATGTGAACACACTTAATGCGTAATGAAAGACAATAATGAACACAATCCTAGATGAGCTAGAGAGGAGAGCAGAGGTAAGAGAGGAGGAGGAGAAGGAAGAGGAGGAAGAGAGGAGAGGAGGCAGAAGAGAAGAGAAGAGAAGAGAAGAGAAGAGAAGAGAAGAGAAGATAAGAGAGGAGAGCAGACAAGACAAAGTCACAGTACTCACACTCACGGGAGAATCTTTACATTTATTCACCTTTGTTTAAGTGTGTAATACATGAAGGGTTGTGGAGATTACGTTTTACTGGTTCATCAACTACCAACGTTTACAATTCTTTACTGACATAAAACGTTCCATCGAACTCGAAATTATCAAAGTAAGGGTTCTAGGCAAAAAACACATTTATTCTTTGTATTACACTGAGACAGTGATTCTACTGATCACTATTTTGTAACTTTTTTGAATGATCTTTTATAATGATAACAGATAGGCATACAAATTAAAAAAAATCAACGAACGTGTAAGGACATGTTTTTTTTGTCATTCACTATTCAGAAGTTAAAACAGATAGCAATGTTAAAAAAAAGTACAATTATTGGTCCTCATATGTTCTATATAACTGCACCTTTTAACAATTCTATAGCTTTAAATGTGTAAAAATAATCGGAGAAAAAAGAAAATATATATTTATTCATACGGTGTTGAATTCAACAACTGTGATTATGTTCTTAAAGAACATCTCGTTAAATGTCAGCAGTACGACATTAAAGCAGATCTCTCAGATCTCACATAGTAGAGATTCTAATTCACTAAACAACATTAGTTGTTTTGGTTGTTTCTTTGTTTTATTATCAAACAAAGGTCCTACTCTGTTTGATTGACAGGTGAGATGATCAGGGGGGCAGAGTAGTTACCTTTAAAATCACGGGTAAATGGGCAGAGGAATGGATAGAGAGGCTCACTGAAGGTGCAGCCAGTAGCAGAGTAGATATGAACCCTGCCTTCCACATCATAGAAGGAGACCACACCCTCATCATAATCAACAAACACCCCCACCTTCTGGAGCCCAGCCCTCAGAGGGAGACGGACATCAGGGTTATCTCTAAATACCAACCCATCATTGTAGGAGTGAAGAGTCCAGCAACCCGCCTCAGGGGTCAACGTGGTCCCTCTTTTTCTGTCGATGGACTCTCTGGCCACTCCTAACCTCCATGCAGTCTTGTCTTTAACCTGTACCTCAAAGTAAAATCTCCCTGAGGAGAAGCTCTGCCTCGTGAGAACACATATATACTGTGTAAATCTCTTAGGGTTGTCTGGGGGTACCTTCCTCACACCTCCATCATGTACTTGTTTCCCATCCTCAGACAGGATGAGCCAGCCATTAGCTGTATCAGGATCCAGAGTCACATCTACTTCATACTGCTGGACCCTCTTCAGTTCAGCATCATCAGGCAGCTTCTTCATCTCCATGTTCAGTGTCTCCTCCAGCTGATCCAGGGATCTCCTCAAGGTCCCTACGTATGACGGAGGACGGACCTCCACCGTGGTCCAGTCCCTGGTGGGTGGAGGATCCTTCAGGGATCTGAAGGTCTGGAGGAAGTGGAGGTGGTCTTTAGTGTGTGAGAGCTGCGTCACCTCTGAGCATCTATTGGTCAGATCTTCTATTTCCTGCTCCAGCTCTTTGATGAGGTCTTCAGCTTGTTTCTCTGTGGATTTCAGTTTCTCTTGAACCGTTTGGTTGAATTCATCCCGGCACTTTTCAACACAGACTATCAGAGCAGTGAAGACCTGCCCACCATCAGCTATCTCTCTGTCTGCATCTTTGTTACTCAGTTCTACTCTGTCTTTGACCTCCTTAATCTTTTGTTTCCTCTCCTGGATCATCTGTGGAACTTCAGCCTCCTATCTTCCCCAGCTGGGCCAGTCTTCACTTCATATTCCTCCTTCAGAGGTACAACAGGATGGGACTTGTGGTCTGTCACTGTGCACAACAGACACACACACACCTGTTCAGTCAGGCAGAAGAGCTCCAGAAGTCGATCGTGTTTCTTACACATCCTGTCTTCCAGACGGTCCATAGGCTCGACCAGCCGATGTTTCTTCAGGACTGTGACTCTCTGATGTGGCTCCAGATGGGTCTGGCAGTAAAGAGATAAGACACTTCTAGGCAGGACTTCATGGCCTTCAGCTGGGTCCCAGTACAGACAGTCACAAGGAACTTCTGCTGGTTCAACACAAGGCTGCTCTTTAACTCGTACGGTTGTTCTAAACTGAGCAGCCAGCTCTGATAAGAGGGTGTTGACCTGTGGATCAGGTTTTGTGTCGAAAATCTGGTTGCAAACAGGACATTTGTACTTGACTTGTTCATCCCAGAACTTTGTAATACAGGTTCTGCAGAAGTTGTGTCCACATGGTGTGGTAACCGGGCTGCTGAACACATCCAGACAGATGGAACATGAAAAGTCCTCCTCAGACCAGGAAGCGTTAGCAGAGGCCATTCCTAGACACAGACGATAAGGTTTATGTATTGAGCAGTATTATATTTCTAATTCCATCAATTCCTTATCTTGTGCTGCTTTACTCACCTTGTTGTGTTTTCTGTCTGTCAGACAATTTGTTCCAAAATACGTTTTATTTTTCTCCTGAAAGAGGGTGCTGCTTCCAGCGTCGGTTTGCTTTGGTTTCTATGAATGTTTAGTTTCGTTTCGTGAACAAGACATCCTCTCCTCTCCGCCCCTACCCTCTGGCTCCTCCCCTAACCCCTAGCCCCGATCCCCACCGACACAGTTCCCTGACGTCTCAACCTGAACGTGGGCACATTCATGAACTGTCTAGGCTACCTCGTATTCGCTGTGTGTTCTCTTCTTTGCAGCATTAAAATATGTTCAACCGAAACAGAGAGCCCGGGAAAACAAGAAATGTTGATTATTTCTTTGTGATTTGTGCCTAACTGTGATTAAGAACTAGGCTATACAATTATATTCGACTTGAATTAAACTGTGGCTGATATTTTCACCAGTCTTTGTAAAACAACCCTCTCAATGTGTGCCCACTCAGATAACATGTGCACAGTGCTATTATGGTTGCGCTATTAACCGCCGAGTCATATGACCCGGGGTAAGGGCAGACGAACCAGACCGACGAGTTCACCTTCAGTCAGAAACAACAAGCACTTGTTTTGTTGCCTCCATGCGAAAGTTAATTCGGCTGAATTAAAAAGAGGTTTACGTAGAAAATTCACAATTCATATGTTGATATACTGTATTGTTTATAACAGTATTGTGGGGATTGCGAGGAGCAGCGACACGTGGGGACAAGTTCTTTCGCGCTCTGCAAGTGGAGAACTTTATTCACAAATTCATTGATGAAATAACCCCCCGCCCCCTCTGATACAAATATTCCTGTGCTGTTCCCAACACAGAATGTTAACTAGTAGTTTTTACCAGTTTGCAGGTTCACAATGTGATAAGTGTGTATCAGGTGGAGGGCTTCTATTGGTTGTTTGTAGAAGTATATTAGGCAGAATGGCCACCAGGGGGAGCCCTTGGTGCTCGGCCTGGGTCGCTGCGCGCTCGTTGTTACCTCGATTATAATAAAGTATAGGCCTACGACATTGTGTCATAAGTCTGCCGTGTGCGCTTCAAGTTATCTTCTTAAACAGTTTAGAACTCTATAGTGTTTGAAACACGACAGTACCTCTTCATTAATTATATTGAAGTCCTGAGTAACTATGTTGAAATCAAAATGCATGATATTAATGACAATGAAGTCATAATATGAAGAGACAAATAAACACAAATTCAAATTCCGTCTTATTCTGCTTCCACATGTCCCAGGTGTCCCTCTGAGGATTTTCAAGAGTTTTAAATGTGGCTTTTTTTTATGATTTGTTGCGGCTGTAGACCGACCGCCCGCCCTCATGAGTAAACACCCTCCCTGTGTTGGACATCTGTATCCAAATTACAAGGAGCAGGGAGGGGTTAGACAGTGTTTAAGGATATATGTGGTAATGGATCAGGTAGGGGTTAGACAGTGTTTAAGGATATATGTGGTAATGGATCAGGAAGGGGTTAGACAGTGTTTAAGGACATATGTGGTAATGGATCAGGGAGGGGTTAGACAGTGTTTAAGGATATATGTGGTCATGGACCAGGGAGGGGTTAGACAGTGTTTAAGGATATATGTGGTAATGGATCAGGAAGGGTTAGGGGGCATCTTGCTCCATCGAATAACACAGGCTGCAGACATTGGGGATCAAACCCAGTACCTTTCAGCTGGGAGTTGAACTCTCACCACCACACACACACACACACACACACACACACACACACTTCAAACTATATATATTTTCCATGAGCTGTCATCAGCGTAACCATTCGATCATATACGTACTTTATTCATCATAATTCAAAATATTCTGTTTTTGTTGAAGTGTGGGGAGGCAATGTCTCCAGAGGTCTGAGCTGGTCCACCACGCCACCAGTGAGGTGAGGAAGAGGCGGAGGGAGGGACTGAAGACTGGGCCCACGTCAGGGGGCAGGACCCCATAGAGACCTGCTGGGACCCAGGGGGCTGAAGGACCTTCCAGGTGTGCTGCTAGGATGACCAACAGAGAGCTCTGGAGAAACATCTGCTCAGCTTGGAGGATTGAGACTGAAGGAACAGAATGAATCACCGGCTGAACACACCACAACATTCAGTGGGTTGGACTGAGTTGTTTATTACCATTATGCTTTAACAACAAATATAACTGAACAATAGTCACTTACAAGTACATCATAAACAGAATGACTAAAGAATAGTACCAAATATTACAGATCGTTAACAGTTGTGCACGTATCTTTGATCCTATGAGTGCCTTTATTTCTGAAAGGCGACTAACGACACACTTGGAGACTTATTTAGACCATAAGTAATGTAATGTACGACAATAATAAAGACAATCTGAGCTACAGACTAGAGCAGAGATAAGAGAGAGGAGGAGGAGAAGAGAGAGAGGAGAGAGGAGAGAGGAGAGAGGAGAGAGGAGAGAGGAGAGAGAGAGAGAGGAGGAGGAGAGAGAAGAGGATGGAGAGAGGAGAGGATGGAGAGAGAAGAGGATGGAGAGGAGGGGAGAGCTGACAAGACCAAGTCACAGTACTCACACACATTGGGAGAATCTTTACATGTAGCCACAGTGAGCTTTGTTTAAGTGTGTAATGTATGAAGGGTTGTATGGTGGAGATTAAGTCAATTACTGGTTAAAAAATTAAAGAAGTGTACAAATTTGCAGAGATTTTAAACATTCCAGCAATCTCAAAATGATCAAAATGTAGATTTTGTCAACAAACTAATTAATTTTTTGTCTCCCACTGAGAAAGTATTTCTACAAAACACTGTTGGACTGGATTGTACCTATTCCAGTGAAAAGATCAATTAAAAAGATAATGTAGACCTACACATTACATTTCTTTGCCTTTTCTTTTTAATACAATAAATCAGAAAAGTGTTCTGAAGTTAAACAAATAGACATTTTAAGTAAGGGGTTATAGGATCATTATTATACAAATTAATCAAGTCAAAATATTCTACATGACTGCGACTGTAACTATGTAATTGCATTAAACGTATAAAAAATCAGGAGGAAACATGAATAAGATATATTGTAATCTAACCATGTATAATGAGTTGATTCAACAACTGTAATTATGTTCTTAAAGAACATCTCCTCGTTAAATGTCAGCAGTACGACATTAAAGCAGTTCTCTCAGATCTCACATAGTAGAGATTCTAATTCAGTAAACAACATTAGTTGTTTTGGTTGATTCTTTGTTTTATTATCAAACAAAGGTCCTAGTCTGTTTGATTGACAGGTGAGATGATCAGGGGGGCAGAGTTGTTATTACCTCTAAAATCAGGGGGACCTGGGCAGAGGAGTGGATAGAGAGGCTCACTGAAGGTGCAGCCAGTAGCAGAGTAGATATGATCCCTGGCTTCCACATCATAGAAGGAGACCAGACCCTCATCATAATCAACAAACACCCCCACCTTCTGGAGCTCAGCTCTCAGAGGGAGACAGAGAGGAGGGTTATCTATAAATACAAACCTATCCGTGTCGTAGAGAAGAGTCCAGTAAACCGTCTCAGGGGTCCACGTGGTCTCACCTTTTCTGTCGATAGACTCTCTGACCACTCCTAACCACCATGCAGTCTTGTCTTTAACCTGTACCTCAAAGTAAAATCTCCCTGAGGAGAAGCTCTGCCTCGTGAGAACACATGTATACCCTGTACATCTTATAGGGTTGACTGGGAGTACCTTCGCTACGCCTCCACAATGTACTTGTTTCCCATCCTCAGACAGGATGAGCTTGGGATGAGCTGTATCAGGATCCAGAGTCACATCTACTTCATACTGCTGGACCCTCTTCAGTTCAGCATCACTCAGCTTCTTCATCTCCATGTTCAGCGTCTCCTCCAGCTGATCCAGGGATCTCCTCAAGGTCCCTACGTATGACGGAGGACGGACCTCCACCGTGGTCCAGTCCCTGGTGGGTGGAGGATCCTTCAGGGATCTGAAGGTCTGGAGGAAGTGGAGGTGGTCTTTAGTGTGTGAGAGCTGCTTCACCTCTGAGCATCTATTGGTCAGATCTTCTATTTCCTGCTCCAGCTCTTTGAATTGAGGTCTTCAGCTTGTTTTAATGTGGATTTCAGTTTCTCTTTAACCGTTTGGTTGAATTCATCCCGGCACTTTTCAACACAGCCTATCAGAGTAGTGAAGACCTGCCCACCAATGGCTATCTCTCTGTCTGCATCTTTGTTGCTCAGATCTACTGTGTCTTTGTCTCCTGGATCATCTGTGGAACATCAGCCTCTATCTTCCCCAGCTGGGCCGTCTTCACTTCATATTCCTCCTTCAGAGGTACAACAGGATGGGACTTGTGGTTTGTCTCTGTGCAGTACTGACACACACACACCTGTTCAGTCTGGCAGAAGAGCTCCAGAAGTCGGTTGTGTTTCTTACACATCCTGTCTTCCAGACGGTCCATAGGCTCGACCAGCCGATGTTTCTTCAGGACTGTGACTCTCTGATGTGGCTCCAGGTGGGTTTGGCAGAAAGACATGAAACACTCTAGGCAGGACTTCACAGCCTTCTGCTGGGTCCCAGTACAGAAGTCACAGGGAACTTCTGCTGGTTCAACACAAGGCTGCTCTTTAACTCGTACGGTTGTTCTAAACTGAGCAGCCAGCTCTGATAAGAGGGTATTGACCTGTGGATCAGGTTTTGTGTCGAAAATCTGGTTGCAAACAGGACATTTGTACTTGACTTGTTCATCCCAGAACTTTGTAATACAGGTTCTGCAGAAGTTGTCCACATGGTGTGGTAACCGGGCTGCTGAACACATCCAGACAGATGGAACATGAAAAGTCCTCCTCAGACCAGGAAGTGATAGCAGAGGCCATTCCTAGACACAGACGATAAGGTTTATGTATTGAGCAACTTTATATTTCTAATTCCATCAGTTCCTTATCTTGTGCTGCTTTACTCACCTTGTTGTGTTTTCTGTCCGTCAGACAAGTTTTATTTTCCTCCTGAAAGAGGGAACTGCTCAAACGACGGTGTGCTTTGGTTTCTATGAATGTTTAGTTTCGTTTCCTGAACATGACATCCTCTCCTCTCCGCCCCTAACCCCTGGCTCCGCCCCCACGGACACAGTTCCCTGACGTCTCAACCTGAACGTGGGCACATTCATAAACTGTCTAGAGGCTACCTCATATTCACTGTGTGTTCTCTTCTTTGCAACATTAAAATATGTTCAACCATTAAAACACAGGAAACAGAGCCCGGGAAAACAAGAAATGTTGATTATTTCTTAGTGATTTGTGACTGATTATACAATTATATTTTACTTGAATTAAACTGTGGCTGATATTTTCACCACAGTCTTCATAAAACAACCCTCTCAATGTGTGCCCAGATAACATGTGCTATTATGGTTGCGCCATTAACCCCCGAGTCATGTGACTCAGGGTAGGGCAGACGAACCAGACCGACGAGTTCACCTTCAGTCAGACAACAAGCACTTGTTTGGTTGCCACCATGCGGCAGTTAATTCGGAATTAAAAAAGGTTTACCTAGAAAATTCACAATTCATAAGTTGATAGACTGTATTGTTTATAACGGTATGGTGGGGATCGCGAGGAGCAGCGACACGTGGGGACGGGTTCTTTCGCGCTCTGCAAGTGGAGAACTTTATTCACAAATTCATTGATGATATAACCCCCCGCCCCCTCTGATACAAATATTCATTCACTAGCTATATTGAAGTCCTTAAAAGCTGTATGGAGAAATCGTGATATATGATATTAATGATAATGAAGTCATAATACAAAGAGACAATTAAATGCAAATTCCGCCTTATTCACTGCTTCAACATGTCCCGAGGTGTCACTCTGATGATTTAAGAGTTTTAAATGTGGCAATTTTTTATGATTTGTTGCGGCTGTGGACCGACCAAATGCCCTAATACGTAAAAAAAACCTCCCTGTGTTGGACATTTGTAGGGAGTAGAAAGATGAGAGGTCCACGGGTAGGGGCCGTATCAAATATTAAACTGAAGAGCAGATACACCTAACCTTACAAAAACAAAAGTACCACTATGTGTCAAAGACATAGCGTGTTATCAAACCATATTCAGCCTGAAAAATAACGAGTATCGGGGCCCGGGAGTCACGGCAATTCACGATTGGCACTGATGACGTCAGAAGCCATATGCCAATCAGAAGGTCTGAGAAGCCAATCGCGTTTTTTTGTGAACTATTATAGATATTTTATATAGCCTACATTGAATCCCCACTGAGCACGATCACAATGATTTGACGCTGCCGCCATCTAGTGGTCACTAGTGAGTCAACAACTACAATAAGAGCCGTTTATTTAGCCTACTATTTGCGTCTCAGAAAACAACGGCTAAATTCAGGGCAAGGCGGCGTGCTATGCTTTAATTCGAGATGTCCCCAAGCATGCAAAAAATTAACCAATAGCAAATAAGATGCAAGAACTGAACCCAGAAACATCTGAAATCATTAAGGTTCTACACTCTGATGAAACATAATTTGAATCTAAATACAGTTTATTGATCACAAATAAATCATTTACTAATTAGCATGCAATAATTTAATTTGGTCTCACATGGTCTAAATAAGGCATAGAATCAATGACGTTAAATCGCCTCGTAACTTTTTTCAATAACTTTTAACCTGTTTTAATAAAAAAGACATGCCAACATTGTCTGAACCAAAACATCGATTTACTCATGAACGCTAAAATAAATAAACGACCACTACATTCATGTTGGCGACTTCGTTTGCGTACCGAAATACATTCATTCATATTAACACTGAGAGGGGGTGCACCGTTCCTGGAGGTACTGCAATACCAGGTCGATGCGTGGAGTGGACGGAGCAAGCCCCTTTTCCATCTCCCAGTTCCAAAAATCAATTTAATATATGGTCCCCGGGTAGGGGACGTATCAGATATTAAACTGATAAGAACAGATACTACACTTGATCTTAGCCAAAAGGCCGAGAAGCGATACCCACTAAACGCTCGATGTTTGATAGTTATTCTCCTACCTGTCTTTCTCAATGAGGGTTTCAGATGTTTTTTTTTTTTTTTAATGAATCAATAATAACACATTTTAAGAAACCACATGTTCGTTGATTTGGCACGTGAAATTACAGTTGTTTACAAAGAAAAAAACAAGGAAACCGGCCACGAAATAATGAAACAGTTACTTCTGGTCACATGGTATGCCTTACCCCCAATTGGAATCGAGAGTTAACGTATCAAACATAAAGTAGTATTCATGGTAATTAAACTAGAAATGTGGGTACTTTGGAATTAGATTCATACGCAAACTCTTACATAATGTAAACGTTTAAAGAGAACAGCCGATAGATTATTAAAAACTATCATTGCGAGTTCTGCAGTCGGTCTTGCCTTCTTGTGGATATTCAAGGTAACTGCACCATCGGGGGTTTCCTACCATAGTGTGTTCCTACAACACCGCAGGCTGCAGTTTCAGGACCGCAGCAATAGGACCATAGCTTTTCGTGTCCCTGCTCTCAGGGCGCAAGGTATTTTGTCCCTAAATGGCGAATTATTCTTGAGTTACTCATGAGATTCATTCATGAAAGAGTGATGAACCAAAACGTATGTTTACCAAATACTTTAACTAAACTTAACCATCTCTTATCTAATGACCTTAACTTAACCATCTGTTATCTAATACTTCAATTTAACCATCTCTTATCTAATACCTAAACTAGCCCTTTAGAAACCTAAAGGTACGGCCACACTGAACGCGTTACGTGCGTTAGAGGTGTTGAAAATCGTTTTTTTTGCATAGGGAACCATTGGGTTAGGCGCGTAGATGCGTTACACGCGCAAAAGTAGCGCGTTAGGATAATCCTGGGGGGGGGGGGGGGGGAGAGACGACTGTGGCTGTGGTGTCAGTGGCCAACAGGCCCAGCTACCACTAGTGGCCCTCTTTTTTCTTGGCTCATGATAGGCCCCTGATCTTTGTAAGCCCCAAACAAAAAATATATAGCTTTTTTTTTTTTTTTACTGCAGCTCATGATAGGCCCCCTGATCGTCGTAGGCCCTGGGGTTTCAGCCCAGGCAAGCCCGTGCATTAAGGCGGCCTTTCTTTAGACCCGTTTTACGCACCTAAATAACGCGTCCAACGCACCAACGCGCCCAACGCACTAACGCGCAGAGTTCAACATTTTTTACTTTGGACGCGCCTACGCGTGGCGCTCAGCCAATCAGCGTTGAGCTTGACCCGATGTCACTGGCAGAGAGGCGGAGGACGCACAGAAGCAGAAAGAACATGGATGACCAAGTCATCGTTTCAGGGGGTGCTGAAACGATGAGGAGGTGGTGAAACTCACCCAGCTGTGAGCGCCTACGGAGGATGTCATGCACTAGAGTTTAGATTCTCTGCCCGAGCCCGACCTGACCCGGACCCGCAGGCCGGGTCCGGCTGATATTTCCCACCACTATCCTCGGGTCGGGTCGGGCCGGGTCGGGCGTTTGTGTTTTTTTTTTTAATCATTGCTTTATTGGCCTCATCTGAGGAGAAATCTATGCCTAAACAGAAATATTATAGGCCTTTATTACATGGGTCTTCTCAATTCCGTGGAACGCTCCGTTCACTTGCATGGTTAGTATTTCGGTAACTTGTCAACCCCAGCGTCTTCGTTTGCTAAGCGACGTCAACGTCTTTGGCGGACTATTTCACTGCTGATCAACACTACGAATGCTGGTAACGAATAAAATTGTAAAAAGACACACCATGTGAAGTTATTTTTTAGTTTTGGCAAGTAGCCGTGTAATAAGCTGGATAATGTATAGAACGTCGCCGGTCATCATTATCGAAAATAAGCCCCTACGGGGAGAAGCAAGACACCTCTGCTGGGCAGCCTCATCTAGCTGCGTAGGCGCGTTAGGCGCATTTAACCACTTTTGTGGCACACAATGATCAAGTGTCAGGTTAGCCGCATTACGGGCGTAATCTAACACGTGTAACAAGTTCAGTGTGGCCGCACCTTTACTCAATCTTTAATTTAACACCTAAACTTAACTATCTCCAACCCTAATCCCTACATTTAACCATCTCTCACCTAATACCTAAAATTAACGATCTTTCCAAATAAAATTAGCAATTTATTAATGTTGAACATTACCTGAAAGTAATTTGCAACGCCATCCTACAAAACGATAAGTCGCCTTCACCGGTGACTTTTCTTCTTTTCAATGAAAAAATAAAAAAATATATATAGATAAGCCCGGTGCTGGCTTTTTTGGTTCACTGGAGGAGGCGGGGCAGCGCACGTAGTCTAGACCTCTTTATAATCATTTGCACTCTGAATGTTTTTATTTTTATATGAATGAAGACACCTGCATGCAAGAATAAGTTCACATCTGAGTGTAGGCTACAAACGCGACTAACTATTTACAAGTGCAAAGCCACCAACATATTCTTTATTTTGCGGACCACTGGTTTTTTATCCCGACAAAAGCCTCGAAAGGACAGTTCCTCTGCGTCTCTCTCGTAGATCGCACCATCTTTCAACGTTTAATATGACTGCATCCCCTTCTCTCACATGATCAACAGCGCGCGGATTTCACTTTCTCTCAAGTTAGAACTGCACTGCTCAAAACGCGTGCATAACACTGCCTATTTGGCAGTGTAAAAACGCTCAGTGAGAGAGGGCTGCGTCTGAGTAGAACGGCTCCAAATAAGCAACCAATTCACTACAGTGTCAACTGCGTTCTCTGTGTTGTTCTACTAATGGTGTCTTCCTGAATCCTCGGACGCCATTCGTACTTGAGCACGGTACATGTGTGAAACCGACTTGGGCAAGGTACAGATGGCCTAGTGTGAGTGCGCCCTAAAAGGCGATTTCCTTTAGGTGAGGGGTTCTGAGACCTTGAGGTCGCAGATAAGTTGGACGCCAAAAAACGTATGAATTAAATTGCTCCTCTAACAGAAATATACAATGTCCCGTATATTTATACTTTCTACGCGAAAACAGATTTCACTTACTCTGCAGTGCTCAAATCCTAGTTCAGAAATAAAGATTCACTTTACAGGTAAAGGGGGTGCACCGTTCCTGGAGGTACTGCAATACCAGGTCGATGCGTGGAGTGGACGGAGCAAGCCCCTTTTCCATCTCCCAGTTCCAAAAATCAATTTAATATATGGTCCCCGGGTAGGGGACGTATCAGATATTAAACTGATAAGAACAGATACTACACTTGATCTTAGCCAAAAGGCCGAGAAGCGATACCCATTAACTGTCTGACATAGAGGACCAATTCCCAGAAATGTCACTCTCATTAGCGGTTTTACGCCAAAAACTTAATTTAAGTAGGCCTACAAATACAGAAGTACCACTATGTGTAAACAAAATAAAGCATTCTATCAAACTATGTTTGACCGAAGAATAAAGAGTATATGGGCCAAGGATTGACGAAATTGCCCGAACGGCACCGATGACGTCAGAAGCCATAAGCCAATCAGAATGTCTGAGAAGCCGAAGGCGTCAATCGTGGTGAACATATATTGAATCCCCACTGGGCACAATTACAATGATGTGATGCGTTTTTACATGTTGTTAGTTGGGTAAAAGTTTGATGCATGAGAAACTAACTTTATTTTTTATCATTGAATGATCACTAAACATTTGAGGAAGCCCCCACTCTGACGCCATTTGGTGGTTACTAGTGGGTCGGCCATATTAGTAAGAATAGGTTATTTACCGTTTGCGCCTCCAGCATCCAGCTGCGACGCCGGAGCCGAGGCCTGGAGTAGCGTCAAAGTGTAGCACAGGAGTCGGGGTCTGGGGTGGGTCTGGGGTGAGCCTGGAGTAGCCGGGAGTAGCCGGGAGTAGCCGGGAGTAGCCGGGAGTAGCGTCCAGCGCCGGGGCCTGTGGCTTTGCAAGGGAGCTTTTTTTGTGTTTAAAAACCCTGAGATTCCCCTCTAATTTGTTTTGTTTGAATTATTTTTTTGTAGTTTTAAATACAGCCCCTTGTCAAATATAATTACTAACTGTAAGTAAAAAAGTATTTTCTGCTCAATCTACAAGATTTAACAACTGCTGGTTCTTCTGTTCTTCGAGGCCCGAGTTGCCGAACGGAAGTAGAATCATAACAGCGTCATGAGGTGTCATTCACGCAAACTTACCGACGTCGCGAAAATGTTTTCCCCATAAGCGCTGCCGCTAAACAGTGAAGGTGGGCGGATCCTCCCTCCCAAGCCACACCCATAGTGGCTCACTAGATGGAAAAATCCTCAGTCGAAACATGCCTCTTTGTTCGACTGATTTGGCTGAAGTGAAAATAACAAGGAGTAGCCATGCACCTGTGACTATTTAGGGTCTTTATATCGTATTTTGCAGGTTATACTATGCATCATCTAGCTAATTAGTATTTTTTTCAAGGTTGCTACCGCTAATTCTAACACCTTACTTAATTTCAGTCTTTCCACAACTCACAGTATTTATACCATGGTTTCAGTTAAATTTGCTCCTTTCTGAGTGTTTCCCTGGTGTTCCCGAGGATAATCCTAACCTTTATTTCTTGGGTCTCATGTGATAGATGTATCTATCTATCTCTCTCTCTCTCTCTCTCTCTCTCTCTCTCTCTCTCTCTCTCTCTCTCTCTCTCTCTCTCTCTCTCTCTCTCTCTCTCTCTCTCTCTCTCTCTCTCTCTCTCTCTCTCTCTCTCTCTCTCTCTCTCTCTCTCTCTCTCTCTCTCTCTCTCTCTCTCTCTCTCTCTCTCTCTCGAGAGAGAGAGAGAGAGAGAGAGAGAGAGAGAGAGAGAGAGAGAGACTCTCTATATATATATATATATATATATATATATATATATATATATATAGAGAGAGAGAGAGAGAGAGAGAGAGAGAGAGAGAGAGAGAGAGAGAGAGAGAGAGAGAGAGAGAGAGAGAGAGAGAGAGAGAGAGAGAGAGAGAGAGAGAGAGAGAGAGAGAGGGGGGGGGGGGGGTGGATAGATAGGTAGATAGATAGGTAGGTAGGTAGGTTAGAAATCAGAAAAAGTGTTGAAACGACTCAAAGAAAACATTTAACAACTCAACTGGGACTGCTTCTGGCCGATGGTGACGTAAAACGTCGAAGAAAGTTGGATAAATCCGACCTGCCAAGCAACAGGCCCCTCGCCATGCCACGCCAAGCTGGATGCTGTTTTGCAATATCCGTGCTTATGAGTACTTTAAGTGCCCCTCTTAAGACCCGATAATTTTTTCTTTCTTTCTCTTTCTTTATCTCTGAGGTTTGTTGAGTGCAAACTACGCCCATGCAGGCTGTCACGCCTCTTCCGGTAGAGCCCATGGGACCTATGAGATCGAAAAATATGAATGGGTTTCAATGGAGCGAAAGTTTTTATTTTCTGGTCCCAGTCTTTATGTGCCCTGGATAACACATATGTTCTTTGTGGATTTAAATGATAATTTTTTTTATGCAAAGAAAACGAAAAGAAATTGCGAAGAAGTTTGATAATGTTAGTTTTTGTGTGAGGCCGTCCTGTGAACTACAGCCCCTCGCTGCTCTCGACGCAAATTATATACGTCACCACCACTCTTGTACAGACATGGCGATCACTCTGCTCCAATTCACTGCTCTTTACCAAGGGGAGGATAACAGCATCGAAAGAGGTGAAAACCATTATACGTCGTGGCATGTGTAGATTTTCAGTTATGCCGATGGGGAGATTGTCGGTCTTGTCCACGCCAGTCGCACCGAGCGTGACGTCACGTACGAGACGTGTCTCATGTGTTTTCTCTACAGCCTTTCACTGAACAATTGCGCATAAACGGTCAATCTCTCGAGATGAAAAATTATCATTTAAATCCAGAAACAACACATGTGTTATCCGGGGCATATAATGACTGCGACCAGAAAATAATTACTTCCTCTCCATTGAAACCCATTTATATTTTTCGACCTCATAGGTCCCAAGGGCTCTACCGGAAGAGGCGTGACTTCGCCACCGAGGGCCTTACCTGAATCAGCATTACGTAATTCCGGCAGTTGTTGCACTATTATCTTTAGACCACCAGTGGGCGACTATCGTCCCAGGAATGGGTTCCTGTCACTCGGGACTCTCACTTGACTCCAGCTGTGAGCTGTCAAAGGTAGGAAAGCTGGACGTATGCCAAATTAAAAGGATAACTTAGGGTACAATCAAAGATTGGCAGCATTTGGTAAGTGTTTTTTTTGTATTATTGTTATTATTAGTATTTAAAAACGATAAAAGTATCCCCCTGATTATAAACACATCTTGAATATGAGAGATTTGTGCTTCATAGGATTTTAATTCCCTGGCAACATATTTTAACTGATCTTAATTCATTAAATGTATATTGGTAATTGTAATATTTATAATAAATCGTATACATGTGCTTCATCTTTTTATGATTGCTATGATATTGTTATTATGACTTAGATTTATTTTATTTTATTATATGCATTATCGTTATCATGCATATTATAGGGTTAGTATTATTGTAATTGTGTAGCTATGATTATATCTGGTTACATTTGTGCATTTTTGGTGAACAAGACACTTCTGGAGGAGGAGGAGAAGAAGAAGAAGAGGAGAAGGGTGAGGAGGAGGATGGGAGGACGGAAGGGGGCGGAGGAGGAGAAGGGGAGAGAAGGAGGAGCAGAAGGAGAGAGAAGGAGAGTAGGGGGAGAAGGGGTGAAGGAGAAGGAGGAGAATAAGGGGAGGAGGTGTAAGAGGAGGAGAATAAGGGGAGGAGGTGTAAGAGGAGGAGAAGGAGGTTCAAGAGGAGGAGGAGGAGAAGAAGGGGGAGGTGGAGGAGTGGGGGGGAAGAAGGGGAGAAGGGGGAGGAGGAAGAGAAGGGGGAGGAGGAAGAGGGAGGAGGAGGAGGAGGAGGAGGAGAGGGGGGAGTCGGGGGCATTGGCTCTGTCTGGACCGAGGATAGCTTTCCGGTTTCGCTCACTCGATTTAGTCGGATCGCTCCGCGGTTACGTTGCGGCAAAACAACGCAGTGTGCGCCTCACCCGTCAGGATACTTCCACCGTGGGTCGGTTCCGAGGTTAACGGCTTATCGGTGCTTAATAACGTGTTGTAATAAGTGGGGTGACTGGCTCTGCTGGACGAGGAACCACCTCGTTGTTTTCGCCCCGTTTGAAAGCAGCGGGGAAATGTCCAGCTGAGGATTTGAAATCTTGAAGCCCTAGGCCCGCTTGTAATGAGTGATCAACGCATCGACAATGGCGAATAAGGTACGGATCGTTGGAAAAGGTTTTTTTGGGGGGTTCTTTTGACTGGATTGGTGCGAAAAAGTGAGACGGTTGTTGTGTTGTAACGTTGTCGCTTGATTCCTTCCCGGGCGGACTACTAACGTTCGCGTTATTCGTAACTTTTTCGATGAGTTATATCGGCATTAGGCACATCTTTTGGACGGTGATTCCAAGTGTGCGTCAACATTTTGGATTTGGTGCCAAATGTAATGTTGTTACTGTACTTGGAAAATGAGTCTCGTTCAGGAGTGTCTTGTGACATTTTACTACCTTTCCAGTTCGGGTCGTTTTGAACCTCGTGGAATTCTGGGAAATGTAGTCAATGGCGCCACCAGCCAGTCTGTCGGTTTTTGTTGTGTGACAGGTTGAAAGTAAATAACCGAACTCATTCCGTTCGTAGGTGCTCTTAGTGAAATGTATTTGAGCCGTATATATTTTTACTTGGAAGCGTGTGTGTCCATTAATTAATAGGATAAATAATGTGCAATATTTTACTTGTCATACTAGTGTGGGACAGCATAGCGCAGCAACGTTTTTCAAAACAAAGTCGGTGTGTTTGTTGCTTGATCGGTCGCCGTCTTCTTGCAGGTGCAGGTTTTGTATGACTTCAGTGCTGAGCCCGGAAACAACGAACTGTCCGTCAGAGAAGGCGAAACTGTCACTGTCACAAATCAGGTATAGAGGATACAGCACTTCCATCCAGTCCTGCTGACTGGCTGTTGTTTTTCCTCCCATATGCATGCCAAACTTTGATTATTTATAGTAAATTGTTGTATATTCCATATATTGAGTTTGAGTGGTCATATGGATAGGCCTATATTGGGTGATATGGCAACTTTTGCAAGCCCTACTGAACGAGCCACAGATATCAAGATTATGTGTGTAGAGAGAGGGGGAAATGAAGGATAACACGGTTGGCGAGAATGAGAGCAAACATGACATCACTACTGCCATTTACAACAGTTCAAAGGTCAGTTTTATAATCACTCACCGACTCGCTAACCTCTTCTCTGCAGTCGTCACTCCTTAAAGGGAGAGATTTTCTCACGACTCCAAATTAATAGTGAGTCAAAGGTGCCAGTGTGGATAAAGCTGGATTTGTTTCCTGTTTACCCTTATTTGAATAAATGTTATGGCTCGAGTGAAACGTAATGAAAGACAGGCCAGATAAAGGTTTCCACATTACATTTCGGTTAGAAGCAGGGTCGGGTGATTTATGGAAATGGGTCATAATGATAACTTTTACAAAGTAAACATGTACATCACTACGATGCTTATCAATTTGAAAAGCCATTCCTCACACCCCTTTCAATTGAAATGTATGCTTAGTTTATTTCAAATATATCATATATTCGTATATTTTCTCCCATAAACAAAGGCCATTTCAAATGATAATTTGCTGTTATAAAATGTAAAAGATTTGCTGTTGTAAAATGTAATTGCTGTACTACGATTACATTTTATTTGTATTGCCCTATATCCCAGGTACAGTCTCAAAGGGCTTAACAGGCCATATGGTTATGACACAAATAATATATATATATATATACACGTATATATATATATATAAAATCCAAAACTGGGTTTGTCGATCAGTCCATGTCTTCAGTCAACTCGGACGCCATTTCCCTGGCACTAGTTGAACCACGCTGTGTGTCGCGGGGAAACCCTTCCCCTCGTTCTTCAGTTCTCTGCTCCCCTACTGTGTTCCAGAACATTGGCGGGGGATGGATCGAGGCTCAGAACTCCAGGGGGGAGGTGGGCCTGGTGCCAGAAGACTACCTAGAGGTAAGCCCGGTCCTGGCCTCTGTCTGAGCCTCGCACGATTGGACGATTTGAAAAGAACCCCCCCCCCCCCCCCCCCCGGCCTCTAGCCCTATAAGGGTTTATTGACGTTCTTCCTTGGCTAACTTACTGCACGGCTAGTTAATAGCTGTGACACTGGTTGTTCGGCTTGAATTGGAAAAACAAGGAAGAGACAATCCAAACAGGATATGTCTCACTTGAAAATGTGCTGAGTGTGTGTGTGTGTGTCTGTGTAGTTGTGTCTTTGTGTGTTTGTGTATTGTTGTGTGTGTGCTTGTGCCTGTGTGTGTGCGTGTGTGTGTGTGTGTTTTTAATGTTCTCCAGCTGCTCCTCAAAAGGTCTTACTCCTCAGAATTCAGTTGGGACTAGGGCATGACGTGCTTTCCACCAGACCTACATCTAGTCCGGGCATCCATCTTGCCTCGAGGAATTGCTCCTTAAACAAACATGAAACAATGTTTTGATTTCCCTCTGCCTCTCCTCTCCTCTCCTCGACCGACCTGCTTCCAGTTGAGCAAGCCCTCGCCGCTGACTGGAGCCGGCACCACCACAGCGCCCCCCAGTGTCGGGAATGTGGCCGCGGCTCCGCCTCCTGACCTCTCCTTCTTCGATGCCTTTGCCCCGGCGTCAACACCTGCACAAAGCCAGGTGACCTTGTGTACACACACACACACACACAGACACACACACAGACACACACACAGACACAGACAGACACACACACACACACGGGGACACACACACACACACACATGGTGACATGGACACATTGAAACGCAAACACGTGTGCCGGATCGCCATGGCAGCTGCACACATCGTTTATTTATTTCTGAGGTCATGGGGTGAACTCAGAATACACCAATCAGGCTCATCACAATGTAGTTCGATCTTCTCCAGCAGCAGTTCAGAGTTTCAGTTTGTTCAGAGCTGCTGTCTGGTGGTCTTATTTGAGTAAAGTGTGTGGAAAAAACTGAGAACGCACTTAGCATGTCCATGTTCCTCCTAACACACTCGGTAACACAATATACATAAATTAAGAAAGGGTGCGAAATGTGGAAGTGAGACATGCTGATGGGGACGGTATGTGGTTGGGTCATCCATAACAGATGGACAGTTTATTTTTAATTTTTTTTCTTCTTTCAAGAAAGAAGACAAATACATAGGGACTCCACTATAGAGGCCTATGGCCACCTTCTGGTATCACAAGAACCACTGCAGTGAATCCTGCAGAACTTAAATACCACACTGGGGCCTTGAACTTCAGTTAAATGGATGACCCTCTCTTTCTCTTCTCTCGCTCTCTTATTTTCTCACACTCTTACTCTCACTCTCTCTTTCTCGCTCACTCTCTCTCGCTCCCTCTAACATTTGCTTCTCAGCTCTTACTCTCTCACTTCTTACTCGCTCTCTCTCCCGCTCACCTACTCGCTCATTCTCTCTTTGTCTCTCACTCTTTCTCTCTCTTGCTCATTTGCTTCCTCTTTATCTCTCCTCTCTCTTTCTCTCTTACACTCTTAAACTCTCGCTCACTCTCTCTCTCTCTTTCCCTCTAAATCTTGCTCCTCACCCTACTCCATCTCTCTGCCATGCTGTAGCCCACCCCTCCTCGCTTCTGGCGCTTTCTGATGATTTCACTCTTCCTTTTCTCCCATTCTTAAGGTCGATGCTGGGGAGTTAAGTCCCCAGCCGGACACCCCCGACACCCCCTACCTCCCCCACGAGGTAACCACCCTAGGGTGCTGCTCAGGGGCATGGAAGACCAAACCTTCCCCCTGTTTACTTGCTCGCCCCTACCGGATTAGCAGATTTTGCCCTCGCCTGCCTGAAAGCATGTCATTTTAGTTTCCTTAGTTGTTCATGCACACACACGCCCCCCCCCCTCCCAACCAAAATCACTCAACCAATCAGCAAACCGTACATGGATCCAATGAACAGATCAGCACGCCACCAGGTCTCAACAAGAGAAGAAAAACCTGAACAGCACTCTGCACTCGAATCAGCACACTCAGTCTCCAATGAGGATGTTTGTGATGGATTATCGTAAATACAACGCAGATTTCATTGCGATTGTTTCCAATACAGAGCATGTATGAGATGCCTATTGTGTTCAATTAGTTTCCCCGAATGGTAAAAGTCCTGAGACTCTGTGAAATAACCGCAAAGCTTTTAACTGCTGTTTTCGGAAGGTTTTATGTTCAGAAAGCCCTCTCTGTTGTGGTTGGCATCATCTGGGGTGTGTGTGTGTTTACATAATGCATACATGAGCTCACGCACTGTCCATTTGTTTCCGCAATTCGCCGGATTCTGGTGCGTTGCACGGCATGTCGTTTTTGTATTATTGGATTGGCTTTGACGTTTTTTTTACGTTGAAATTAAAGTTTCAAGCATGTTTGGTTGTACATGCGTGCCCGTACGACGTGCATGGTTTGCTGAGCTGGCGTTGTTTCGTAGGCAACAGGTAAAGGGTGACTTGGGTGACTTGGGTAATCATGAGCAAACGTCACGTGTGACGGAGTTTGCTCTTGCATTATATTGAACGAGCACGTGTTTAATGACTACCTATGGCTAATCATTAAACGGCGGCACTTCCCAATCTCTCTCTCTCTCTCTCTCTCTCTCTCTCTCTCTCTCTCTCTCTCTCTCTCTCTCTCTCTCTCTCTCTCTCTCTCTCTCTCTCTCTCTCTCTCTCTCTCTCTCTCTCTCTCTCTCTCTCTCTCTTCCCTTTCCTTTCCTTTCCTCCCCCTGGGTCTCGGGAGCCAGAGCCAACCCCCCTGCAGCCCAGTAACTCTCGTGTTCCCCCCCCCCCCTTGTGTCCGTCTCCGTCTCAGCAGACCAGCAACGGCGGCGGAGACCCCTGGTCCGCGTGGAACACCGACGCCACGGGGGGGGCCTCCAACAACTGGGCGTCCAAGCCGGAGGGCACGCAGACGGGGAGGAGTGCGGCGCCGGACCCCTGGGGGGCGCAGAGTCACCCCCAGGCGTACCAGGGCCCCGGTAAGACGGGGGGGAACCTCGGCCCGGAGCCCTGGACTCTGTGGTGGGCCTTGGTATTAGTTACATGCCTTGGTTTAGTTTTCATGCCCTAAGGTCTTTGTTTCATTTTTTGTACACACTTTTTTGTACACACTTAATGTAGTATTACTTGTTGTATGTTGTGGCTCGTAAGAATCGTACTTAGGGTTGTGTGAAGCATCTTATTCCAGCTAACTTTGTTGTATACGGGGAATGGGTTAACCTAACGATGTAAGTGCTTGGCACTTTTCTCTTTCTTCTGACAAATGTACCGATCATAAGTCGCTTTTGATAAAAAGCTTCCGATAAATTACTTAAAAGTTCATTTAAATTTTGATCATATTATATCCAAATACTTATTTCGACTTTTTTGGTGTTTAGTTATTCGCTTGTTGGAAAGATATTTCATTTTTCAGCCCCGCTTTCAACCAAACTGTGCTGCCAAACTCACAATCTAGCCATGGTCAGGGACTCCAAAGGCTATAGGTTTAAAATGAATCCGATCACATGATGAGTAAGAAGGGACCGTGAAATGTTTCCTCTCTTGTTTTCTCTTACCTTAGACATCTATCCATATCCTTACCTGATTGAGACAGGTAATCTTTTGCAGCGGTGCCTTATGGGAAAGTTGACTGATGGCCCATTAACATTCAGGATTGAGAAATCCAGCATGACGGACTTGGTTGGCGTGACGAATGGCATGCCATGTATACGTGTTACCATCCATACGACTTATAAAGTGTGGCATATTACTCATTTTGTTTGTCGTGTTTTACCAAAGATGTCGCTGTGTGTGCTGATGTCGCCTTGATTGTTATTGTATGGTTACTCATGAATGTCTGGATTGAGACATTGCAGGATAGTGCTGTTGGTTTGCGTGTTCTATCGTGTTCTGTTTGAACGAGTTGCGTGTGAACGTTGTGTTATTTGCGTCGGTTGTATTGCTTCATGCGTTGATGTCGTGTTGAATGCTGATCTGAATTAAGCTACTAACTCCACCGCTGTAGAGGGGATGTCACTGATGACTGCCTGTGTGACTCCTCCCCCCCCAGGAGCAGAGGAAGACGAGTGGGACGATGAGTGGGACGACGTCAAATCATCGGGTTACGCCGAGTCGGAGTCCGGAGAGGGCGGGGCTTTTCAAAGGGGCGGAGCTCAGGGCACCGCCATGAAAATCTCCCTCAACAAGTGAGCGCTAACTCTTATTTGATTGGTCCTAGTCTGTCGGGCATGTCAAGCGTTAGTCGCTATGCCAGTTGTTAGTCATGTTGTTAGCTGTGTTTCATTGCTGCGGTGTACCAAAGCAGAGCTATGTGGCTAATAAACGTTAGCTAGATAGCAATGTTTGCGATGTAGCAAATGTTAGCTATCTTGCTAACAAGCGTCAGTTACATAGCTAACATTTGCTACACAGCTGTTAGCCATACAATCGTTTAGGAGGGGCTAGCCACGTACTTTTTTAGACATCCCTAATGGCTGTCGGATGAGGTGAATCGACAAGCGGGGACAATTTTGTGTTTACGTGTTTGAGTCTGAGAGTGGGCAGATGATGCGTGCGGGGGGAAGTAAAAGGAAGCGACACTCGGATACCATCAGGCTTTGGAATCTTAGTTCAGTGAGCAAAGAATAGAGGCCAGACATCTGGTTCATGGTATATTCAAGAATGATTCGCCAAAGGAGGTGAGTAATTGTTTTAGTATATAAGTACTACACGTGAACACTCCAAAAATAAACAAGATAACACTTTTTGCCGGGATGTATTTGTTTTTATTAGCGGTTTATTTGTTTGTATAGCGGGACATTTTGCGGTGACAACAATGCATCTTGGGATATTGCGCTGTGTCCCGAGACAGCGAACCAATCAAATCGCGCAATCTTAGGGGGTTCACGTGTAGCATAACTAGGTTCACGGTAACCTACCCAGTGTTCTAACTGTCAAACCTTTGTCCGTCTTCCTCTGAGCAGATTCCCTGGATTCTCCAAGTCAGGGCCGGAGCTTTACCTCCTAGCCAAGCAGCTGGTCAAGGGATCACAGAAGCTATCCATCTATGTATGTGTTTTTATTACCCTTTATCTGTCATTAGAGGAAGACGTAGTTGTGTTTGAAACTGCCATCACAGTTCTCTAATCTCTAGTTTATTAGCCGAGGTTACCGGATATTAAGTCAAATTTGCACTAGTGAAAAATCGTTTGCCTTCTCCCAATATGGTGTAGCACATCGCTAACACACAATTCAATGACGTACACGCCCTCATTGACCACCTTTCAGATAATTCACATTTATTCTTTTTTTTTTGTCGGATTGTGGTCAGACCCACATGTTAAGCAGAAACCAAAACAGTGTGGGGTAGAAGCAGTCACTAGACATAAGGAACTGGACAGGTTCAAACGAGGATCTGTGCCACCACCACCTCTGGGAGGGACGAGGGGAAGCGAATGGGTGTCGAAGTTAACTGGAGTCTGTTTGGTTAGGGTTGAGGATGCAGGGGTCAGAGGTCGGAGGGCTCGGTCTTGTGACACGTGGGTGCGGTCAAAGGTCCTTCGTGTGGCTAGCTCTTGGCCTAAAATAACCTCAACATACTCTGTAGTCAAGGTGAAAAGTGATTCAAAAGTGATTCAAATAATGTTATCACTACATCCTATCGATAACACTACTGTTATCAATAATTCCTAGTAATAGGAAATCCTATATCCTATAACTAATATATTCTTCAGTTATAAAAAGAGCCTGTACCCGTTTGTTTACAATAATCTCACTATCGACACTCCCAGAGCCCCTCCCACTCCCACCCACTTGACCTACGCCGGTCTGCGTCACACGGCTGCACAGCCAATTAGAGAAGACCAGAGACTGTTCCACAACTCTGGAAGATCCTCCCGCTTACACTCTAGGAGGGGCTCCTAGTGACCTCATGACCTCAACATGTTGTTCATTCACATGTCGTCCTGACACACCGATCAGACCTCAGAGGTTGTCCTGTTTGTGAATGGTAAAATGGACTGCATTTGTACAGCGCTTTTCTTACCAGTGTGCACTCAAAGCTCTTTACAATATTGCCAAACATCACAACATTCATGCACACATTCACACGACGGCGGCGGTATCAACCACGCAAGGCGACAGCCAGCTCGTCAGGAGCAGTTAGGGTGAGGGACAGGGACACCTCCACACGCCGGGGATCGAACTAGCAACCTTCCAGTTACAAGCCAACCCGCTCTACCTGTTGAGCCACATGCCGCCCTTTCTCCTGTGTCCCGGTAACATGTGAAGACCGGTAGTAACCCAGTATGGTAGTAAACCACTATGGTAGTAACCCAGTATGGTAGCAACTAGGGCTGGGCGATTAATCGAATTTTGATTGCGATTTCAATTTTAGCGTCAAACGATCACAAAATTAACATAATCCAGTTTAAAAAAATATATATTTTATTTTATTTTTTGGGATTATTGTTTTTTTTAACGTTTTATAGAAAGGGCAGAACAGCCGGATACATATCTGTACATAATTTTAGATTGGAACATTTTCTTTTTGGCCATTTTGTGTATTCTTGTTAAGGCGAAATTTCAAAGTTCTCAGTTACAAAATCTCTTTGGGGAGAGACTTGCTGAATAAATGCACCATGTTCTCAAACTCAAAAATAACCGTGTGAATAATCGTGATTTCAATATTGACCAAAATAACGGTGGCTATGATTTTTCCCATAATGGAGCAGCCCTAGTAGTAACCCGGTGTGTCCCTGTGCTCAGATGGGCGAGGTGGGCCCGGTGTGGTCCTACCCGGACAACCAGCTGGACTGTGTGGTGGCCGACCCCAAGAAGGGCTCCAAGATGTACGGCCTGAAGAGCTACATCGAGTACCAAGTCACGCCCAACGTAAGCCTCACCGCCGCCACCTGGTTCAACCTTTGAACCTCTGACGTTTTGGAAGGAATAAACTAGGGATCGACCGATATGAATTTTCTAGGACCGATGGGATACAGATTTTTTTTTTTTCATCAGCCAAGGCTGATGACCGATTCGCCGATCCCGATTTTCTTGAGCCAATATTTGGAGCCGATACTGCTTTTGCTCCCTCAAAAATTACACAATGACGATAAAAAATGGTACATGTCTCAATTAAAAAAAAAAAACATTTATTGAACTGTCTGTTAATCATTAATATAAAAAAAAGTAATCTGCGAAAAAATGCAGAAACACGTAATTATGCTATGTATATGATAAAACGGTCAATCATTAGAATAATCCCTACCGATCATTTAGTTGTCCTACTTCCTGAATACATTTGGACACGCCGACGTGAGGCTTTTGTGATGCAATGTTTGTTTTGGATTGGCCGACTTATGGCCCTAACTAACTGAATGTTATCGTTTGGCAGACAACCAACAGGCCCGTCAATCACCGCTACAAGCACTTTGATTGGCTGTACGAGAGGCTGCTGGACAAACTCGGCTCAGCCATCCCCATCCCCTCCTTGCCGGACAAGCAGGTCACAGGTCAGTGGAAACGTCTCTCTCTAACCCCCCCCCCCCCCCCCCTCTTCACTTCCTCTCACTCTCGCACATGCACTCACTGACTCACCCTCTCTCTTTCTCTCCCTTTCTCTGTCTCTATCTCCCTCACTTCCTCTCAATCACTTCCTGACCCACTGTGTGTGTGTCTCTCTCTCTCTCTCTCTCTCTCTCTCTCTCTCTCTCTCTCTCTCTCTCTCTCTCTCTCTCTCTCTCTCTCTCTCTCTCTCTCTCTCTCTCTCTCTCTCTCTCTCTCTCTCTCTCTCTCTCTCTCTCTCTCTCTCTCTCTCTCTCTCTCTCTCTCACTGACCTCCCTGATTCTCTCTATCTCCCCCTCACTCCCTCTCTCTCAAACTCAAACACTCACTCACTCACTCACTCACTCTCTCCCCCATGTGTCCGTCCGTCCGTCCGTCCCCCAGGGCGGTTCGAGGAGGAGTTCATCAAGATGCGCATGGAGCGTCTGCAGGGCTGGATGACCCGGATGTGCCGGCACCCCGTGGTCTCCAGCAGCGAAGTCTTCCAGCTCTTCCTGACCTACAAGGACGAGAAGGTGCCACCTCACCACACCCTCACCCTACAGCTTATAGAAGAGCCACTCACAAGTACAGGGCAAACTGGGAGGGTTCAACACGGTGGCGGTAGAACCAGAATCCCCAGCCTTACATTACGATGAGTGAGTGCATTCCTGCTTCATCACTCATCCCAAGGGGACTTCCAGAAAAGGCGCTTTGAGCATCACTCTCAAGCCGTAATTATATTCCGTGCCAGTATTGATTGTGACTGTGGGATTCTGTTCGTGCCTTCCCCTTGAGTTGGAAGCAATCTGCTAGAAACTCACCCTGGCCTTTACCAATCAGGGAATACTGGCCTTCATGTTCCTTCTCCATTCGGTCTATCTCTCATGTATGTAAATGTCTGTTTAACAGAAGTCTCCACTTCTTCATCTTAAAGGCGTTTGTAAAAACGTCGACGCAGTAGCTTCGCCGCTCTTGCTCTCGTCACCAGCGTGCCGCTGACGGTCGTGCTTGTCGATGGCGTTTGCGTGTTGGGTCTTTGGGTCGTGTGTCAGTTCTCCCATGGCGAGTGACCAGCCCCCTGACGTGCTGACGGTGTTGATGGTGTTGTAGGACTGGAAGACGGGGAAGAGAAAAGCGGAGAAGGACGAGACAGTGGGGGTGATGATCTTCGCCACCATAGAGCCCGAGGCCCCTGACCTGGACCCCATCGAAGTGTGAGTAGGCTGGGCTCCCACGCCGTCAGCAGGGGCCCTGGGGGTGGCGTGGAGGATGGGGGTCTGACAAAAGTGTGTGTGTGTGTGTGTGTTTGTGCAGGGAGCAGAAGTGCGACCAGTTCAGCAGGTTTACTAAAGCGATGGACGACGGGGTGAAGGAGATCCTCACCGTGGGACAGGAGCACTGGAAGAGATGCACAGGACGTACGTGCGCAGACACACTCACACACACACACACACACACACACACACACACACGTGTAAACACACACACAGACTTGCAAACATTCGCACTCCCACATGCCCGCGCAAACACTACCCCCTTAACACTTAAGCCCACACAACACTTTTAACACTTACGCACACACTCAAACAGACACAGTACACACGCAAACACACACACATAAACACTTACGCACACTCACATCTCCCCCGTGGGAGATATATAATGACTATTATCGTGACTTCTCTACCTGTACTACTAATTACTACGTAGAGACCCAGTATGGACTTCACTTTACCTACCCAATGTGACTTGCCTTTGAGTGTGTGTGTGTGTGTTGTGTAAATGTTAATGAAAATGTTTTCATCCTCTTCCCATTCACAGCATTACCTAAAGAGTACCAGAGGATTGGCAAGGCCTTTCAGAACCTCTCCTCGGTCTTCAACAGCAGCGGATACCAAGGTAGGAGCACAGAACGACCCGTCTGTCCGAGTCCATCGCAGAACTCTGACAAGGAAACCGTACAAGGAAGCTAAACAAAAGATGCTGGTACACAGGTTCCTGGCCAACGTCATCACAGTATTTATAATCACTGACACGATAGTCGGAATAGTAGGAGATGATCTAAAGCAGGATTTGTCAACCTGTGGTGCGCGATGGTACTGCAGGCGGTACGTGGGATTTATTTTTAAGATGGACTAATTTACATTAATGTATTACATAAAATAAAATAAAAAATGAAAAAAAAAAATGTATGATGTGTATTCCATAATATATTTTCCATTCTAATTAATACTATTAATACTAATTATTGCCGTTATAATTGCGTATGAAGGAAGCGCAGGCACTCTTGGCCTGGCCACTGCATATGTATTATCTTCACCGTTTGACTACTATACTATACGAGGTGGTTCACGAAAAGGTGTTAATGACCCTTTAGTGTGACATTTAGCTAACACATGAACTCCCTTCTGCCCTCAGGAGAGGCAACGCTGACAGACGCCATGACAGCGGCGGGCAAGACCTATGAGGAGATCGCCCTGATGGTGGCGGAGCAGGTACACACACACACACACACACACACACACACACACACACACACACACACACACACACACACACACACACACACACACACACACACACACACACAGACACAGACGTTGGTTTCAATGCTCGTCCGGCTTGACCAGCAGCTCTGGCCCCACTGGTGTTGATCCGAGCTTTTGTTTCTATCATTTGTGTTTTCAATATTTACAGTCAGCCTGCATGCATGCACTGCTGGTGCCTTGCTCTGGATTGGCGTGTGTGTGTGTGTGTGTGTGCGTGCGTGGTAATCCGGTTTCATAGCGATTGGCCAGGAGTTCTTTGTGTTTATTGTTTATTGAAGGCTTTTTAAATGAAGGTCTCTGGGGAGGGTTGCAGGTCATAGCACCAGCAGAAAGCTGTTCTGTGTTTGTGTTGTGGGAAGCCTCTTCAAATCGGGATTTAATACTCGTAGTGTAGGGCCAATGCATTTGTTCTTTGTTCGGTTGGATAATCAGTGGCTATGTCTTCTCCCTATTATTAACTGAGTTAATATTATTGATTGGGGGCCGTAGACTAACACGGGCGGCTAATCAATTCATATTGTCAATGTGCCAAATATAACATGTATACCAATGGAATGGGTCTCCCAAGTCCTTATTTTTTACAGTCTAAAACAGCAGTAAAGGAGAATCTTTAAGAGGCTGTTTTTTTTAAAACATTTTCAAGCTATCACAATCTTTATCAGCATTTACTATATATATACACACACACACACACACAAGCACACGCACACACTCATCAATCGCACAAATGTCGCAATCTGTTCTTGACCACAACAATACTGTCTCATCCGGAGAATATAGTAACGCCATCCTGTGCAATTTCCCTCCCTATGAGTCGGCACATCCTCGCTCTGCCCTTAAGTCCGCTGTCTTAGATTAAGCCTTCTGCTTGTGACGAGTTCACAGCCTTCAAACGTCAACATTTGGCAATAACAACTTTTTCTTTCTTTTTTTCTTTCTAATCGATGGCAGCTGTTTTGCTTTTGTTGTGACTTGGTCTTCGTTATTCCGTCGGTATATTGTGAAACCCATTCATGTTTAATTGCCTGAGAATGCTCTTTTTTGATATCTTGTGTAATGAAATGAACCTCTGGACGTTGTTTAAAGCTGCATCCGCTGGGAGGATTCCTCTGGTAAACATGCGTTTGTTTGTTATAGTATCTAATCGTCTAGTGGTTGGTTTTTACTGTCTGATGCATAATAAGTCCCTTTTTTTAGTTATTGTAACGATTAAAAAAATATGTGTGTAGGAGAATTGGAGTTCACCCTAAGTTGCATACGGTTACAGTCTCTAAAAAAGTGTGTGTGTGTGTGTGTGTGTGTGTGTGTGTGTGTGTGTGTGTGTGTGTGTGTGTGTGTGTGTGTGTGTGTGTGTGTGTGTGTGTGTGTGTGTGTGTGTGTGTGTGTGTGCGTGCGCGCGCGCTTGCGCTTGCGATGTATTTCCAGCCGAGGAAAGACCTCCACTTCCTCATGGAGACCAACAATGAATACAAAGGTCTCCTGGGATGCTTCCCGGACACCCTCGCAGTCCATAAGGTACTTTTAGACCCGACACCTCCTGATAAAAACCTAGAAAAACAAGCCTGACTTTCCGCGGTGATGGAGCAAGCGCTGAACGACCTAAACTCTTATTTCTCCCTCCCCGTCAGGCGGGCATAGAGAAGGTGAAGGAGGGGGACAAGCTGGTGGCGACCAGTAAGATCACCCCCCAGGAGAAGGTCACTATGGCGAAGCGCGTGAGCACCATGTCGTACACATTACAAGGTACCGCCCCGGGCAACCCGCATTGTCCTCGTTTACCGCTGTTCCTCTTACTACTGAAAAGCACGGTCGTAGATTTTACATTTTACAGTCTGACACCCACTATTGCTGCTCTTAACCCACAGCCGAGATGAACCACTTCCATAGCAACCGTATCTATGACTACAACCGTGTCATGCAGCTCTATCTTGAGGAACAAGCCAAATTTTACGAGACGGTAAGCGTGAAGGAAGTTTTTCTGCACACAGACAGCCTGATTATCGTTCATATAGCTCATTTGGATCGCCATCGCCTTTCCGTTTCTGAAAATGTACTGTCTTTTGTCTTTTTCTTCTCCATCTCCCTCGCTAGATTGCCGAGAAGTTGAGGCAAGCGCACGCCCAGTTCACCACCATGTAGAGAACGGAAGCATTTGGCCGAGGATGAAGTCGGCTAAACGCCAAGCGACATGTCTGTCTCTTTCTCATTTTTTCTCTCTCTCTCTCTCTCTCTCTTCTGCTCTTTCGCTCCTCCCTCCTTTAGTTTCTAACCCTCTCTTTTGAACCCAGCGTCACATGCTTTACGTGAAAGCACTTCCACACTACTTTTACCCCCCCGCGCCCGTGGTTCAAAGAAGTGTTGCCGCTGGGAAATCGATTTGGAAAGAGGACGTACGCTATATAAGCACAGCACTGCCTTAGTATCTCAGCATGTCATTTCCCCTCTGGTCTGTGTTGTCATTGCTCTGTGTTCTCACTATCCGCTTAATCACACTTGAGGGATTCTACGTTTCCTCATTTCTAGGAGGCCGCACACTTGAGAAAGAAGGACGGTATGGAGAACGCGTGCGTGTGTGTTGGGGTTGTGGTACACACTATTGGCTGTGCCTTACTCCTCCCTTGTACTTCACTTCCTCATCCACTAACAGGAAGACCCGCCCCTTTTCTTTGAATGTGCCTTCCCATGGGAGCTCTGGGACGCTTGGCTGGTTCCCCCCCCCTCCCCCCCAATGACCTCAACGTTTACTGTTTACTCTGGAAGAGCGGGAGTCCCACGACCTTCAAACATACTAATAATACACTTTCACACCTTGAGATGATAATGCACTTAACTTGAGGGGGTTACTCTGTCATGCCTTGTTCGTAGAAGCCAAACGTCGGAGGAAACCTGTTGAATCCCAGTGCCAAACCCAGTGGACAACCCCACTGCTTTTTAAAATGGCCCTTTTGTGTGAGTGTGTGTGTGAGAGAGTGCGTGTGTGTGTGTGTGTTTTGTTTCTTATAACCGAAAGCAATTTGTTTTAAGCAAGCCCCTGAAGGTGTAGGATGTGATATTTTGTTAAAGTTAAAAAAATAAGACAAGAATTTGAGCGTGGTGGGGAAGGGAGGGCTGGTTGGAGTTGGGTCTGAGCCATGAGATATTTCTGCTTGCTTTTTTCACTGCTCAGTATTCAATCAATTTCTTATTTCATTCTGTCAACACTTTTGTTTTCATATCACTTGAAAAAATGCAAATATATATATATATATAATATATATTCTATTTGATCTGTCCTATGCTTTTCGGGTCATATTGGAATGGCCGTATTACGTATATATGGACGAGCAAAAAATCCAGTTATTGATTTATTAAACTGATTTGTATTTACTACGACTACGCTTCTGTCCTTGTGTCAACTTTGTAAGGGACAAACAGCAACATGACAGAAATATCTGCTCCTTCATTGCAATCCCAGCACAGCCCTTATTTCATTCAGATTTGATTTTTCTTTTGCACGTGGAGAGGGACAGGAATGAGAATGAGTCGGTGGCTTGTTCGAAGAATCAAAGAGCGCGTTTGTGCGCTCTTTGAGGTGGCGGTGGTGGGGTGGAACCTTGTGATACCACCCTAGTCTCGCGAGAACAGGGTGTGACCTTCGGATACAACCCTAGTCTCGCGTGACCGGTCGTCAGCAACGCCCGGCTGCGAAGGGGCCTGGCGGGGCCGCGCTGTGAATGGGGCGCTTCTTCGTCCAGTGGAGCGTCTACTGGCATCAGGTGCAGCTGGATGTATAGCGGGCATAAGCCGGCCCGACGCGGAAGACTTGGCCCGATAGGGAATCTAAACAGTGCGGTCTTTCTTCTCAACACACTCCCGCCACTCTCCCGTCCAGTCCAGTTGCTATTTAGTTATTTATTTCCCCTTCAGCACGTTTCGAATGCAACGAAGCTTCAGCATTTTGTATTCGTTGTGATTGAACCGAGTAGTCAACTTAGAGGCTAAGAAGGAATTGGCCTAAAAATAGGTAATTAATTAATTAATTAATTAATCTTGCAACAAAATCTATTAAAAAATTCGCCCTGGGATTACCATTAAAGTAAGAAAATGTAAAATGTAATTTAATGTAGGCCTACATTAATTATTAAACTTGACGAAATGTATTTATGTTAATTATTAATTAAGGTGTACAAGTTAACTAAGGCAATAGTGCTCATGTTAATAAATGTATCGTCTGCATTATTTGAAAGGCCTGGGGATTACTTAAACCCACTTCCCCTTACCCCTATGCTAGCTGATATATTATAATGCTAATAACTGCATGAACTAATGTTAATTCATGATTAATAATGTACCATTATTATTATTATTATTATTATGTACCCTAAACCTGCGTTGTTTAGCCTATCTTGTATCATACCCTCTAACCCAATGGTGAATAAGTAGAGGGTAGTTAGGCCCACACCTTCACTTCACATTACGGTGACATTGACATGGCAGTGATAAGATGGTCATGGATTGTGGAATTCTGTAAATGCAGTCCTCTTGAGATGGACGCAATCAGCTAGAAACTCACCATGGCATTCATCATACAGGGAATACTGGCCTACACGCTTGTTTCCACAAAGAGAACTTCAATAAGTATACTTTCTCAGTGAATTTAGTATTTCAATTCGAATAGTATACTGTCAAATAAACACATGTTATATCGCTTTATTAATAATAAACAGTGCAGGGCTGTATTCTGCGTCAAACAAAAGGTAAAATAAAGGGGATTGAATTTGGTGTATACAATTACGTTAAAGGGAAATAGTTAGGCCTAATTATTGTGCATTTCACTGTTTTTGTGCATATATAGGCCTACTGTACATACAGTGAAATGAATGGCTTGTAAAACCAATTGAATTGCCAATAGACTTCCAAATGAAATTTCAGTAGAGGTTAAAAGAAAACGTCAATATTATATCCAGCAGCATTAACAGTTCACAGTTTAACTGTTAACTGTTTCTTAATAGGTACAACGCTCAGGTAGCATTCACTAGGCCATCTTATAACCTTCCCTCCATTACATCCATCCACATTATATACCTAAGGGTCCGAATAAAGTGTCAGAGTAATATAAAGTCTACAAAATAAGTGTACAAAATAATAATACAAAATAATAGTCGACTCCCTCCCGTCCCCCGCCCACTGAGGGACCCGGTGTATAAATGATGCGTTATGAGGACGTGTGATATACAGTATGAGTCCGTATATCAAGCACTGGGGACGTGTTTAATCAACTTCGAAATAGCGTGTATTCAGCTCCAGAAAGGTCCGTGTCCAGGTACTCAAGCACTACTCAGACCATCCTGCGACGGCCCGTCCTCCACTCCGGTGGAGAATCACCAACGCCAAATCAAAAGGTTCTACGATATCTTAAAAGTTTGTATTGCGGCTGTGATCGCACGATTAAAGTTTGACGATCAAAGTTTCACGACCACAGTTTGGCGATCTGTCCATGTCCCGATTGGTGCGTCGCCACGGTGGTGGGGTTGTGTTTATGGGCCGTCGTCGCGGTGATGTCAGGGCGACAGGCGGGGTCGGAAGTATCGCGGGCGGATCATCATGGTGACCTGGCGGAGGGAGTAGTAGTCGGAGTCCCTCCAGGAGTACCACACGATGCCGTCAGGGCCCAGCGGCCCGCGGGCCCTGGGGCTGTAGCGCCCCCCCTGGTGAACACACACACACGCAGACATAGACATAAACACATAGACACACACACACACACACACACACACAGAAACAGTCTAGACACAACAAACAGAGACACATACATACATACACATAAACACACAAGCATACAGACATACATACATACACATACACACAGACATATACACCTACACACTCAGACATAAGACACATATAGATATGGAAGCACATACGCACATACATGTACACAGACAGACATCAACACGCATGCATACACACACACAGAAATAGGCCCACACGCAAGCACACACATACAGGTCAAATGGACACACACTTACCTGACCTCCTAGCCTTGTGAGCCAAGCGAGGCCTAACATCCTGTCCACTACCCACACAACCCCCCCTCACCCTGTAGTAGACCCCGTTGAGGTTGGCGTAGAAGCACTGGTTGTACCACCAGCCTCCGTGGGAGATCTCGGCGCAGATGTTGCCGCTGTCGGGTGTGCTGAAGGACTGCTTGTCGTGGTACCAGCTGAAGGAGTCCTGCACCGAGCCGCTGAAGCCGCTCACGTGGAGCCGGTACTGGTGCTCTTCATCCTCCACGCTGGGGGGGGGGGGGGGGGGGGGCACGGACATACACACATGTACACACACGGATGAACATGTACACACACCCACGCATGTACGCATACGTACACACACACACACACACACACGTACACACATATACACAGACGTTCACATACGCACACGCACGCACACATTTCGTACACACACACACACACACACACACACACACACACACACACACACACACACACACACACACACACACACACACACACAAGTTCCCCCAATGTTAACACATATAAACATACACATGCATACGTACACACATAGACGCACACGTTCGCATGTACACATGAGAGCACGCACACACACATACACAAACGCGCACACACGTACAC
>NC_044068.1:4111544-4136544 GCF_902167405.1 Gadus morhua
CTTACCATGTGTATCTTATATGTATTACAGATCCATTACAGCGAGCCACTGGACACAGCGGCTCCATGTTGAGAAGCTGTGTGTTCCACAGGCTCTTCCTGCGGTCTATTCCTAGCCCGGGATAGGAAGGATAACCTTAACTCCCATTACCCAGCGTGGCCCCGCATGGCGCGCTCTGCCCCCGTCCGGCGTTGCCAGAACGGGGCCAGATTCCCCGGTCCAATCTGGCAACCCTGGCTGATGCGCGCTGCAGCCAGGGTTGCCAGATTGGGCGGGAAATCTGTCCCAATCTGGCAACACTGTTAAGGTCCCCCACATAGCTGGCTTCCATCCCACCTGCCTCCCGGGCTAACTAACAGGCTAACAGGCCACCAGGCTAACACGCTAACAGGCTAACATGCTAACAGGCTAACAGGCTAACAGGCTAACACGCTAACAGGCTAACACGCTAACAGGCTAACACGCTAACAGGCTAACACACTAACAGGCTAACATGCTACAGGCTAACAGGCCCAGCCTCTGCCCTGTTGCCAGGACTGTGCAGCAGGAGGCACGTGGCCCAGCCTAATCCCGTTAGCCAGCAAGGTCAGCGCCTGTGAGGTCAGCGGCCCCGTGGGCGGAGGGACTGCAGGCCCTTTATAGATATGACTGTGCACACCTTACATGATCCTACCTTACATGATCCTACCTTACTGCATGTGTCGTATATGTAGGTACCTTACTGTATGTATCTTGCATGCGCATACCTTATTGTATGTACCTTATCAGATTCACCTTACCATATGTACTCTACTCTATGTTCCTAACATATATGACTGTATGATAAATGTGTACATACATGTGTATTGACATGTGTGTAAATACACATATGTGTATGAGTGTATTTATAGAGTATATGTATAGAGTATTCTACTCTATATGTACCTTACGTGTGTGTACCTTACCTTAACCACATGCCTGCTGGAATGAACATGGCTACAACATCACTTCTACACGTTTTATGTTGTGTAGGTTAAGCCTGATAATACCGATCATAACAATGATTTGATTTGACGTAGGTAACATGGGACGTGTTTTGGATAACTGTACAGTCATGAGACAAAACCAAGAGATTTGACACCGTTTTGGTGTGAAAAACCAAACAATAGCTGGAGAGAAAACTGAACAATATTTCACGTCACAGCCAAACCCAAATAGACGTATTCTCCCTCCCTCCCTCCCTCCCTCCCTCCCTCCCTCCCTTCCCCCCCGCAGCAAACCTACGTCATCCTTCCGTCGACTTACCCTTCCTAAATCAGACGGGCCCTAAATCATTTAGTAGCTTTGCGTCTGACCACGCCGACCTCTGACCCCTGACTCCCCTCCTGTTAAAGCGGCCCTCCGGCCGTCCCTACCTGGTGCTCCAGGGCCTTAATGCGGTGCCGGTGGCTCCTGAGCTCCTGCTGCAGCTGGGTCACCGTCTCCTGCAGGGCGGCCACCTGCTGCTTGCGCTCCTGGTTCTCGTGGAGCCAGTAGGACACCTCGTCCGTGCAGCGGAACATGTCCGGGCACCGCTTCTCCTCCAGCTGGGGCAAGGTGGCCACCAGCCGGCACATCCCGTCCTCCAACACCTGGTGGGTGGAGGTGGTTGGTGGTGGTGGTGGTGGTGGTGGTGGTGGTGGAGGCGGTGGTGGGGGTGGATAGTTGGGGGAGGTTGGTGGAGGTGGAGGTGGGGGTGGGGGTGGTGCATGTTGGATGGAGATGGTGGACAGTCGGCGGTGGGTGGAGGTGGTCGATGGAGGTGGGGGTGTTGGGTGGAGGTGGTGGATGGTGTGTGTTGGGTGGAGGTGGGGGATGTTGGATGGGTGGGGACGGGAGGGAAGGTGGAGATGATGATTATGGGAGTGAACGGGGCAGGAGGAAGGGTTGTAGATCGTCAAATACAAGAATGTCGACATCGCCAATAGCAACCACCACCACAACAAGAACAAAATCCACATACATGTGGTGCATGTGTTTGAGAATGGAGATCACACATTGCACGCACCCGAGCATACACACGCACAGATGCACACACACACACACACACACTGTGTTCCTCAGAAGTGGGGGGTTGTTGTAGTGTGAGTTCTGAAGCACAGGAAGTCAGAACTAAGTGGTGTTGCTTTTCTACCCGCTGTCAACACCAGTGTCAGCTCCACACTTTGCCCAGTCCATTAAACTCTGCCCCTCAAAAGACAGCTTGTTGGACCATCTTGTGAATAAATAAAAAAAAGCGAATTTGTATTCCTCTTAAGAATCGGGTACTGTTTACGTCAGCAGGTGAAGTTGCAATAAAAAACGTTTAATGGCTATAATTCCTCGCTCAAGTTACATTTAAACACAACCGGAAAATGTGGACAAGCCTGCATGGAAATGTCAAACAGCTACGAACGTAACTACCTTTACAGCCTTCTTCTGCCTCTGCTGAGCAAAAACACACACACCTATCCCGAACCACATGGTATAGCCCGTACCTGGTTGGTGTACTCCCCGCACTGGGATCCCCCGCCGTTGCGCGTAGTGGTAGGGTCCGGGCTGTCTGCTCCGGCCCCCGGGACCAGGATGAAGACGATACAGAGGGCGGTCCACATGCTGGGGGGGCTGGCGTGGAAGGGGAGGGGGGACTCGGAGGTCATGGCGGTCTGCTACTGCGCCCCTGCCTGCCTATAGCGAGGCAGGCCTGGAGCCGGGAGGGCTGCCTGCCCCATGCACGCCTCTGTTCTGTCTCCCTGGAGGGACACACCAGATATACCTTTGATTAGGAGGTGGGGGCTAGGGCGGCAGTAGCCCAGGGGGTAGAGCGGGTTGGCTGGTAACCGGAAGGTTGCTGGTTCGAACCCGGCTCCCCCTGTCTGAGTGTTAAGGTGTTTCCCGGGCAAGACGCCTCTCCCTCGCTGCTCTGGGTGTGGTGTCCCCTGTCTCTAAAAGCTACACAAAGGAATCATGATGGTAGCCCACCTTGACTCCCGAGGAGACTCGATTTCCTTTCCCTTCCCTTTTCAAGTGTATACTAAGTCCCGGACATCTATTGATGTCTTTTTTTTGTAATATTTGATTTCACAAAAGGAAGAAGACGAAAGGCTGAAAGAGGCTGAAGGTGGAGTCTTGCGTCTTGCTCTGTCAGCCACGTGCGGTTCATGAACTTAAGACCGTGATCCTCTCAGTGTGAATCTGTCCTTAAGTGGGTAAGCAAACCAACCGACAACAAACACATACACACGCACGCACACACATACACATGCATTCATATACACACACACATGGATGCATGCACACACACACATACACACACACAAGTACACACACACACACACATGCATGCATATATGCACGTACACACACACACACACACCTACACACATGCATGCATGCATATACGCACGCACAAACACACACACGCATGTACACGCACACAAATGTTCACACTCAGAGCCAGTTAAGGCCGCGCCTCCACCTCGCGCTAAACGTCCCGCAGCAGCAGGTGTTCTTCAACTCTACACCGCCGCCTCCATGTGTCTCACAGGTTCCTAAACTAAATCAACCCCGACAATGAGCCAGCAACAATAACAGCAGCACCAAGCTAGCACCACAGCTCACAGTGCAACACACTCCGGCAGATTCCTGAGTATAGGAACCCAAGGAGCTCTGGAGGGAACACGTACATCGTACCTGTAGTCCTAGCCTCTTCTACCGTGGCGCTACTCACCCCGGTCGCTGATCTCCTAGCCCGGGCCTGGTGCATTTCTGTCCGGGGATGGCTCCCCATATCCCTCACTGGGTTGTCCCTTCTCTCGGCCGTCTGTTTCTCCTTTGCTTTGGTTCAGTCCTGCTGCATCTTACTCAAACCCCCCCCCACCTCCACCACCACCGTGAGTCTCACATATCTCTCCCCCCCCCCTCCCCTCTCTCTCTCTCTCTCTCTCTCTCTCTCTCTCTCTCTCTCTCTCTCTCTCTCTCTCTCGCTTTCACACTCTCTCTCTCTCTCTCTCTCTCTCTCTCTCTCTCTCTCTCTCTCTCTCTCTCTCTCTCTCTCTCTCTCTCTCTCTCTCTCTCTCTCTCTCTCTCTCTCTCTCTCTCTCTCTCTCTCGCCAAGCTGCATTGTAGACATCTTAGCCCCCTAATCCTCCTATAAGTGGATTCCCACTGAGAACCGGGTGGTCAGAGAGGTACAGAGTAGACAAAATATACAGTAGAGCACGTATACAGTAGATTAGGTTTACAGCAGAGAACGTGTACAGTAGAGACAGTTGAAAAGTGAAAATTATTTGGCTGTGCCACTGGAAATATACAAATATAAACATGACTACTATAACTTATTATAAACTTCAGCATGAGTCTTGTGGATTTGGGAAAAGGATACATGATAATTAAATCAATATTTTATTTTGAAGTTTAAATATATAAAAGAAATATGGATTTTAAAAAGCGGCCCTGGAAATCGGGAAAGTCAAGGTTGTTAGCTTTAGAAAGACAATTTTCTAACGGTTTCCGGATCTTAACATAAAGTACATCGACATGTAGAAATGAAGTAAGGTCAACAGACTGCGGTGGTAGAGGCGTATAAGTGCAGTATAGATGTAACCCAATAACGTAATCCTGCTCAAGAGCAGGGGTAATTCGATGGCGAGCGCCTCTGATCCTCTTAAACATGTAGAGCCACACCTCCCACCGTCATAAGCTCGCCCACTTCCTGCCCTGAGAGGGAACTGGTGATGAACTTCTGAAGTCTCGGTAGATCTTCAGACCTCCAGTTCTAGAGATCAATTAACGCTGATTGGAGATTGGTTGGAAAATTCCCAGCAACTGCTTTAAAATGTGTGGAGGGATATGTGGTGTTTGGGGATGTTGCTCACATTTAACAAGATAATGTTAATTTCTTATTACTTATAATAGCCTACTATTAATACTAATAATAATATACAAATGATAATAATGACTCAGTTAGAAGAGCTAAAAGAAAGGTGGTTACGATGTTACGACAATTTTATCAACCATAGGCTTACAATTAAGCTCTCAAAAAAGATTTTCATAGTTTGTATAAACTAAATTTTCATGAGTTAGTTTAGAAAAAAAATGAGTTTGATAAGAATTAAAATAAAATAAAAATGTCTAACTTCTGCTACTTAAAGGGGAACTATGCAACTTTGGCCACTTCTTCGTTGTTTTCTTGGTTTGCGCTCGCATTGAGCTCCCCCTACAGCTTCGGAGGAGATATTTTACAACACTGTCGTGACAATTTGTTGACGACCCTACCCCATCCACTTCTGCGCTAGCCATGAGTATTTGTTTTCAAAGAAGCCGGCAAATGCGTTGAGCCATGTCCGAGGTAGATGTTAATAAAGAGTAGACAAGGTTTTACATTTTGAAAGGGTGTGTGTTACAATAAACCCATCCTTTTTTATCTTTGGTTGTTGAACAGAACGATCAATGTAAGTGTTGGCCAACATAATACATAACGATAGCATGAACAATTTGCGCAGCAATCGTACATTTATGTATCCGCTCAAGTACGTCACTTGTGTACGGAATTACAGGGAAATGGATTCAATCAGATCGAGACGGTATGCTGTCGCTCGTCCCCAGAGGAGAGTTGTCATAGGCAGATGCTGTGCCTGGAAGAATAGGGACACATTTATGTTTACGTGTAAATGCTTGCAAATAAACATTGCTAGTAAATATTATTGCATATGGTTTTAAAATGTTTCCATTTTTTTAAATAACAGATGTTTGCACCACCTTTCTTTCATTGGTACAATAATACACACACAAAATATTTATTTTGGATATTGAAGGAAATGCAAGGGACAGTTCTTCATGGTTCGTTTTTTGCCTTACGGCTATTGTGTAACATCTTCTTGAGGGTTCTCTAGATTTCCTCGTGACACTACCCGCACATGTTCGGATCTGGGTGGCGGCTGTACCGAGGCAGGCAGGCCGAGCCGTCTTGGGTCATCAAGCCTCACAACAATGCTGTTTGCCAACGCTTGTAACTAAGAAAAAATGCAAAGCAATCTTTTTACAAACATGTTTACAAGCGGGGAACTACACCATAACATGGCCAAAGCTATAATGGAGGTTCACGTATTGTAACAGTTCTGTTACCGACGGCGACAAATATGTGCTAACTAGCAGCTCTCGTGCAGGATACTGCATTATATGGCCAGCCGGACATATCACATGATATAGGCTATACACTCTTAGAAAAATCGGAGGCATTCGAATAGCGGTCTAGTGATCTAAATAAACAAGAACCTGGATTCGGGGATTTAGCCTGTAGGACGAGACAGACGAACAGCAAAACAACCATGGAAACAAAGGTGTTTGGTAGCGAGTACGCTAACACCCCAGCAAGCAAGCTAAAAACATACAGGGCTCACAACAAAACGGTAGAGCAAACACATTTTTACAGAGACTATCAACATCAAGAAGCCACAATATAAAGAGGACAAAGTTCACCCAAGGGTACTTAATTCAAGAGCAACACGGCCATGGCAAGTCGGCATCCGATTTGCAGTCTTCTTTTCTTTCAGTACACGCTATTCCTGAAAAGCTTGCCCAATGTTTACTCGTGTCTGGCCTCTCTGTCGGTCAGTCTCCCTTTTCTCTTCTTCTGTTTCTCCGACATTGGGTTTCTCTGTCTCTTTTTAGTTTGCTGAGCCATGATGAATGTAACAATCCCTTCGCTACTTTTGTTTATATCGAGCCGGTTCCGTGTTTGTGGGTCTGTAGTGCCGTAAAAACAATTCGGTGCTTCACGTGACCCGAGACTCCCGCGAGAGTGGGCGGCGGGTCGCCGGCAGAAACTTGCATATTCCCTTTTTCAGCCAAGATGCGCAAGGGGGACTCGAAACAGCGACCAATAAAGGGTTATAGAACAATCACAATGACTCTTAACCTGTTATATTAAGGTAAATTGAACCCAAAAAGTTGCATAGTTAGTTCCCCTTTAAAGGCATACTCTTGTAGCCTATAAATCTAGGCACCCCTAGCGGCAGCAAATTTAATTTGCAGCCAAGGAGGTCTAGCCTTCTGTCGTCGTTTTTCGCTGCTGGAAACAGAAAATGGGACAGGCCAATCAGATCGTGAGGGGCGGTATCAAGCCGAATGACGACAGAGCTGCGACGGTTCCGTGTTAAAGGTAAACAATAATGGCTGCTGCTGCTGGCGAACAGCTGTCTTTCGACTCGGCTTTGGCCGCGACTCTTCAAGACTTGAAGTTATCATTTTCTTTGAGAAATGTACAAAGAACTGCACTGAAGTCTTTCCTGGAAAAGAAAGATGTATTCAGAGTTTTGCCGACCGGATACGGTAAAAGTTTCGTCGTTGGTCTCCATTCTCTCAATCCACCATTCGCAACACTTACCCATGGAAATTTCTGTCGCTCTGACTACGTCACCTTCTTCGTTGCTCTAATTGGTTGTAGCGCTATCCTATTGCGTGCAGAGGGAATTGAAAGACAACCGTTTATCCCGCCCACACTGCCACCGTACGAGACCAGACGAGGCCAGGCTAATACTCTTGCGGATATTGAAACACTTCTTAAGAAATCCGCACGGTGGCAGTGTTGCACCTTAGTGGTTGTATGTCAGGCTTCATCGCGTTGCTGTCATTCCTAATTCTTTCAGCTAATTTAACAGTCTCGGTGCCCTGTGTTAAAATGTTGAATCATTTTTTTGGAAAGCCTCTTAACCTCCTTGATGTAATCCATTATAATTAAATAAATTATAATGCCTGGTGTAATTAAAAAGCACATGACTGTTGGAAAATGCTTCATTTCAAGGACATGGCTTGTTGCTTTTTTTTTTGCAAGAGGAATTACATTTATGTCCCCATTTTGACGTCTAGCAAACATTTGATGGGAGACGACTTGACTGTTTGACAGGATACAGTGACGGCTGTGTTGGAAGAAGGGAGTGTGTGTGTGTGTGTGTGTGTGTGTGTGTGTGTGTGTGTGTGTGTGTGTTTGTGTTTGTGTGTGACTGCATGTGTGTGCGTGTGTGTGTATGTGTGTATGTTTGTGTGTGTGTGTGTGTATGTGTGTGTGCAGTTGTGTGTGTGTGTGGGAATGCGAATGTGTGTATGTGTGTGATTGCATGCAAGTGTTACTGCATGTGAGTGTGTGTGTGTGTGTGTGTGTGTGTGTGTGTGTGTGTGTGTGTGTGTGTGTGTGTGTGTGTGTGTGTGTGTGTGACTGCATGTGTGAGTGCACTTGACACACACACACAATCTCACACATGCGTTAACAAACTCACACATTAACACATTAATAAGGCCTACACATCCTTTATATAAACCCAAGGGGTTCTAAAGTGCTGGCCTATATTTCCTTGGTTGGCTTCTGAGCCAAGCTAATTCTATGAGGGCTACATATTGAAATCACAAATGATCATGATCATAGATCATTGAGAATAATTGGGAATGATCCCAATTCTATTTATGTGCTTTTCTATACCATTTGGATTCTGTTGAAAAATAAACCAACTGCGTTAATTTGCTTCAGTTGGAGTCGAGGATTAATTGGAAATGGATTTGCTTGTGTTTAAACAACTTCACTGTTATTTATTTTGCACTGAAAGCTGTAAGCAACAAGACTTACGAGGTGTTGCTGTCCCTCAGCTAATAGCATGCCTGTGCTGTTCTGTGAACACTAAAGACATTAAAGCTAGACGACTCTTCTACAGCACTGGAACCACGGAAGGCATCGAGTCCTGCTGGGGCTTTGTATACTGTCACCTCAGCATAACTCACAGATCGATGCAGAGCTATGGATTCCTCCACCTTAATGTCAAAGATTCATTGCGCAACTCTTTTATGGGGCGATTTTTCGTTGGTTTTGCCACATAAAATGGGAATGTAAACTTTCTGGAATATTCTGAAAAACCATAATACCTCAGTGAAAATGGGTTATAAATGCTAGCTGGGAGGGGAGAACCCAGAAATAATGTGTTGAGTTGTCAGGGTTTCCAAAGATTCTAGAAAGTGGACGCGCACAACAAACCGATATGGCCGCTATAGGTGAATAAGGTTCATTCATTTCCCTCAATAGACCCAACTCCACCAAGCATTTAGGGGTTAACCCTGACACTCTCTCTCTTCCCCCCTACTCATCTCTCTCTCTCTCTCTTTCTCTCCCTTGCTCTCTCTCAATCTCTTTGTCTCTCCGTTTATCTTTCTCTCTAGCTCTCCCTTTATCCAGGCTCCATCTTTCTCCCTCTCTTCCCCCTCTCCCTCTGTCTCTTCCCCCCTTTCCCTCTCTCTCTCCCTCGCTCTCTCTCAATGTCTTCCTCTCTCCGTTTATCTTTCTTGTCTAGCTGTCCCTTTAGCCACCTCCATCTTTCTCCCTCTCTCTCTCCCCTTCACTCATCCCCCTCTCCCCCCTTCTCTCTCCCCCCCTTCTCTCTCCCCCTCCCTCTCTCTCTCCCCCCCCCCCCTCTCTCTCTCCCCTCCCGTCACTCATCCCTCTCTCTCTCCCCCTTCTCTCTCCCCCCTTCTCTCACCCCCCTCTCTCTCTCTCTCTCCCCCCCCCCCCCCCCCCCCCCCCTCTCTCTCTCTCATCAGGTTATCCACTCTCCACAGTCCTCCGGCCTTAATTGGCTCCCCAGTGTGGAGGCGCTGAGAACGGGAGAGGACCACGCGTGGTCGGATCCCCTCGACGCGTCGCTGGGAGGTCGGCTGTCGGGCGAGCCGACTGCGATGAGCAGACAGGACATGATTGCTTCCACCACATGCCAGTGTGTGATTACAGGGAGAGAGAGAGGGCGAGAGAGAGGAGAGGGAGATAGAGAGAGGGGTCGAGCGAGAGGAGAGGGAGAGAGTGAGGGGGGGGGGGGGGGAGGGGAGAGGAAAGGAAAGAGAGAGGAGAGGGTGTGAGAGAGAGGGCGAGAGAGGGTTTGTGAGAGAGAGAGAGGGTTTGAGAGAGAGAGAGAGAGAGAGCGAGAGAGAGAGAGAGAGGGTGGGTGGGAGAGAGAGAGAGAGACCAGCGGCAGAGACGGAGGCAAAATCTGGACTCTTCGACATCAATAAGAAACATCTGAAACTTGGCTGAACAGAGTCTAAGAAAGTGAAGTTCCGTTCGATCTCAAATAGCCTGAAGACATTAGGACATGTATTAGAACATCCCTAGTATCCTTTCTGCCTGGTTTCTTGCTTTTGTCGTTCAGCTGATATATTTGATGGACAGGGACATTCTCCCTCAGGGAGGGGCTGATTGAGAGAGAGGAGGGGGGGGGAGTTGAATAAGAAAATGAAGTTTTGCTGATCATCCCGGCTAGTTCTACTCTTTATATTTGAGCTCACAGGAAATAACATTGATGATAACCGTTTTAAAACTATTTTATTCTTAAATAGTCTTTTGTGTCTTTATGTTTTTGTCTTTATGTACTTGCCACGGGCCCATCTATAAGACCACATTTTATTTTTGATCAGGTAAGAGAGCAGTACACTCATCTGCGCTTCCCTCTGTAGTCAAACCTGTTGTTGTTCAGAACACTGGGAGGCAAAGCAACATTTACTTTCTCACATTAAGTGATGCAAAACCATTTCTGGCAAAAAGGCAACACAATCCATCAACACAACAGAAGGTGTTGAAACGCTCCGATGTGTTGGCAGGCCGAGCCGTTTGGGAGAGTGTGTACCGGAAGATTCATCCTTAGGCGCCAATGAAATGACGTAGGGTAGCGGAAATGGCTCCGCTACTGTAGTCAGTCGTGTCCCCGCATCTTCATCACTGGTCTCTTTAACGGTCTAGTTTGGAAGAAGAACAGACGGATTAAAACCTTTCCATTATTCTTCGGGGTTGTGGTCCCCGTTGCAACACACGATTCCCTTCGCACACACACTTCGAAGACCCTAAAAGGTGGCAAATAGCTTTTCACACGTGTTGGCAAGTGTGTGAATGCGTGCATGCACGTGTGTGTATGTGTGTGCACACACACGCGCCTTTGTGCGTGTGTGTTCCTGCGTGGGAGTATGTTGTGTGTGTGTGTGTGTGTGCGTGTTTGTGTGTTTGCTTAGGCGTTTGCGCATGTACGTGTGCTTGTATGTTTTTGTATGTGTGTGCATGTGTATGTTTGTGTGTATCTGTGTGTGTGTGTGTGTGTGTGTGTGTGTGTGTGTGTGTGTGTGTGTGCGTGTGTGTGTGCGCGCGTGTGTGTGTGCGCAGTATGAGATCTAGCCACCTTAGGGCCCACCCAGGAACAATTTGTACTCTGCAATCAGAAGTGAATGAGAACAATCATATATTCCATGTTACAATAACTGCGTTTGCATTGATTAAATAAGCTTGGACTGAACCCAGAGCTGGAGCTGTCAGCGAGGACACATTTCCTTCTTGGAACTGCAAGCATTAGCGTTTTACTGCTGATGAAGATCTCTAATGTATGTTGACGTCGACTGGCACGCAATGTACTTATTTGTATGATGTACGTCTTTGCACTTACAAATAGTAGGTACTGAGCATTGTGTAGCATCTTATTCTTGCTATCTTTGTTGTGTACGGGGAATGGGTTAAACTAACAATTGTTTGTCATGGCACTTGGTTCTAGGAACATCATTGCTTAACCGACAGCCATATGTTGATGTTTCTCTTTCTTAGGACAAATGCAATTATTCTAAGTGGCTTTGGATAAAAGTGTCTGCTAAATGCACTTAAATATAAATGTAATGAAGTCTCGTGGATTTTCACACCATTCTTTCCCCTCTTCCTTTGACTTTCTATCGTAGCTCTGCAAACATTGTTCTCTCATCCGAAATAATCAGTTTTATCATTTTATTCAACGGAATATTTGATTTTCCAAACCACCATGGTTCCCAACACAAAGATGACTGAGCACTTAAGGGGTTTACTGTAGGCATTCAAAACATTTCATTAAAAAAACATGATAAAAAGATTCAATCAAAAGTCCCTGGAGTTACTCCATTCCCATATAAAGGCGATCTTCAGGGCTTCTGCATTCACCTGGCACAGAACTATCCACTAATTAGCAACCCATTTCATAAATATATTAGCATTAATACTGGCAGGTCTTAGCAGGTGTGCCAAAAGTGTCGTGCTCAAGGACCTCTCTGCAGCATTGTCGGGAAGATGCTTCATGATGAGATCTTTGCGATCTGTGAGTGTTGCACAATGTTGATCGTAACACGAAGTCAACAGCGGGAAACCGTTGAGCCAATGTTCCTCTCACTCGTCGTTTCACTGAAAATCACTTTAGCACGGCCGCAGACTGCTGGACTGACGGAGGCTTCTATTATGGGATGGCAGAACTCACATAGTCCCCGCCGCACACGCATCCCTCATTCGTAGAAAAAGGCTATTTTTAAAGTCGGATGCACAACCTGATAAAGAGCGCTGATCCAGTTGTGCCACGGCTATTTCGGTCCCCCGGGTCGATGGTTCCACGTGGACGAGCCCGCTGGCCCAAGACCTACAGGAAGACGCATGAGTTAGCCATTAAAGAATGACAACACCACACACAAACACACACACATAGCCAAGCTGGCACTGGCGTATACATGAATGAACAGACAAACACAACAAACACACCAAGCACAAACACATACCACCCACTAACACACACAAACCGACAACCATTAATGCACAGAGATAGTCTCACACAAAACACACTCAGACCCCATACACAAACATTAACACATAGATTAATAGACAAACAACCACAGGGTAATACACCCACAAACACACACGCAGATAGACACACACACCAACACAAAATTAGCAAATACACACACTCAGAACCACACAAACCACACATAGACAGATACACACGTACACAAACACTACTATACAACGAGACAAGACTTTACCCCCCGCCACCCCCCGTGTGACCTGCATCCCGAAGAAGGACATGAATGTTTTACATCACCTACTTGGCATTATAGGAGCCAATCATCATCAACGTACTCCCAGTGCGTTCTAACGGAGCCTCTGAGCCAGCGGCCCCTGGCAGGGGCTTAGGGGGGGGGTGGAGGGGTACCAGGAGCAGGGAACCCGGGCCGTCTATCAGAACGACCATGATACAAACATTCATTCAGCCATGCCCAATGGATGAAGGCAACCTCCATCCTTTAAGTCTTAAAGGCATGTTCATAAATGCATCCATTATGGAGGAGAGGGGAACATTGTTTACGTGTATTTGTACCGTGTAACTGTCTCTCCCGATTATGAGTGCAGATTGATAACTGTCTAATGAAGGTCTCTCCCTCAGCCTCTCTCTCTCTCTCTCTCTCTCTCTCTCTCTCTCTCTCTCTCTCTCTCTCTCTCTCTCTCTCTCTCTCTCTCTCTCTCTCTCTCTCTCAGCCTCTCTCTCTCTCAGCCTCTCTCTCTCTCTCTCTCTCTCTCTCTCTCTCTCTCTCTCTCTCAGCCTCTCTCTCTCTCTCTCTCTCTCTCTCTCTCTCTCTCTCTCTCTCTCTCTCTCTCTCAGCCTCTCTCCCTCTCCCCCTACTCATCTTCCTTCGGATGATGTAAAGTGTTTCTCCATTAAAGATTGAGTGATTCATTGCCTCCAACCCCACCCAAACCTCAGTTGATTAAAGGGAAGAGACATGTCGACATATATACCACATGCACACACACAAACAATCACACACCCACGCACGCACACACACACTCACTCACACACACATTCACACAAACACACACACACACGCACCCACCCACACACAAACCCACGCTCACACACGCAGAGACACACAAACAAACACACAGACACACACGCACACACAACCGCACGCGCACAAGCACACACACCTCAGATGTCAGAGTGACCTAACGAGCATAGCCGAACACTAGGGGAGATGTGAAAACAAAAGCTACAGACCTATAGGCGATTCATAAATTCATAAATCCCAATCATAAAAACTCTCTTACTCTCGCATATTTATGTGCCCATTACTAAAGCATTATTATGAAACCATTATGTGTATTTCTCATTACTCTGTAAATCAATGGCACTTGCATAGACTGTGAAACGTTTAAACGTTAATAAGATAACATTTTACTAGTCCCGGAGGGGACACTAAACACTGTCTCTGCAGTGTATGCAACCGCAACAACCACATCACTTGGGCGTTTATGAATGTGCATTATCAAACCCAGCATGCTCACTGAGCTACAAGGAAAAAATACTACAAATTTCAACCACACATTTAAATTTCACATTCATGTTATGAATTGTGGACTGATGTTTAGCCAGTTCTTGTCTTTTGGGCTCTTTGGAATCTCTGATGTGCGATCTTTTCATCATAAACCAACGGACAATGTTCACATTTATTATTTAACTTAACAACCAAAGCTGTGAGAGAGCGCTGTCTTTTCCCGACCAACATTACCCTTTCAACACTAAGACAAGAATGTGTGTAACATGTGCAACAGCAGTCTGTGTGTAACATTTGAGAAAATCTAAAGTAACTGAAAACTCAAATTAACCAATGAGACAATGCAATGCATGATGTGGTATTTCGACGTCTTCACGTTGTATGATTGAGATATTTGTGTTGCTATGATGTTCTTATTGCTTATCACTCTGATTCGCTGGCTTTCTGGCTGTTACTTGTACAACATAATTACACGACCGGCCCAGTAATTGTGTTGAGGAGTGTAATTTTGTGCCATCTTAATTACAGCAATCTGCTGCCTCTGTAGGTCAGCTCGGCTTTATTAAAGCCATCAAACTTTTGTTGTACTAATTAGTATGAAGTCGGAGAGACATTTGCATTACTGCTCTGTAATAATCTCGGCTAATGTGGTTAAGTGAAACGTCCCATCGCCCTGGGCCGAGAGGAAAACAATATGGCTGCAATGATCACTAATGCTTGTGGCATGTGACCTTATCAGTCAAGGAAACAAGGCCGTCAACGAAGGAAACAAGGACCATTGCAGGTCACATGTTGTTTTGAGAAATGGTTGAGCACCTCAAGGTCTAATCAAGGTTTTCTTCTGAGTGAAAACTCAATGCAAAGTACTTATTGTGGCGTCTTGTGAGTTGTCGTAGATTAGATTGAGTCCCCTTTCATGCCCCCCCCCCCCCCTGTTCGTTTGCATGCAGGACCCTCCCCCCGATCAAACAGGAACGCTGATTGTGCAGGCGCTGTCTTTACACAGGAGCGATCAATGCCTCGTCAATACCACACTTAATAGAAGACACACAGGCGAATGTTGAAAAAGCTGACGTCGCCCTTGTCTCGTCGATTCAAAAATAGCCAGGATTGTGTTTTGCTTTTAACATGTGGGACGCTGGTGGCTGGTGGAATACCGCCTTCAACATCATCATGGCGGGAGGGCCATGGTAGTCCAGATGGCTCAACCCGCGATTGTCCTAACCAGTCGGCATGCCTTGTAGCGACCCAGGTTGAAATCCCACCTGTGTTTCTTTGCTACATGTCCTCAACACTCTTTCTTTTCTCTCTTCACTGTTCTGCCCATCAAATCACCGACCATAAAAACGAAATTAAACTCCATCATGAGGCACATTTTGAACTGAAGCAAACAACTCCTCTTCCTTTAGGCCCTGAGGTCCTCCATGACATGCTGTGTGAATACGACACATCTACTGCCGTCGGTGTGTCGATGTGTGTATTAACCGATGTAAGTCGCTTTGGATAAAAGCTTCTGCTAAATGCCCTGATTTTAATTATAATTCCCCTCCCAGCCACATCCAGAAAGTCTGAACCCGGTAAGGACCCCATGGAGAACGACCTGCACCCTGATTCTGAGGGCTCGGAGTCCCAGCTGAGACACTGTTGCCTTGGTAACGTCCCCAAGTCCCCCCCAGCATCCACCCGCCCGTCCAGATGGGTTCTGGCACTCTGGAGGAGGCCCCAGTCACCCCCTCCGTCGTCGAGGAGATGAAGCCCTTCGCTGTGATTTGCCGACCTTTTATCAGCAGTTTATGTAACAGATCATCGCTGCACTCTACCTTTTAGAGGCCCCGGCCTCAAATCCCCATGGGCAGGTGAGGCCGAACAGGCCTTCAACACCTCGTTTGGAAGGCAGCCTGCCTGATCCCCCCCCTTCCCACTTCTTTTACTGAAGGTCAGGCAATCAGATGAAGGGTGAGTTGCTGTTCTGTGGCAGACAGGGCCGGTACTAGATATAACTGGTATAAGCAACGGCTTGGGGCCCCCCGAGCTATCAGGGCACGCCTTGAAAAATGTATGAAGTGCATAAAAAAATCTGAGCAACCGTAAAAATGCTCAGTGATTTTTAACCTTAGATCAATCTCAAATTTTGTTAAAATTTTGTAGAAAGTGGTTTAGGGCCCCAAGAAGGTAAGAAACAGCCCTGTAGACAGACAACATTGCATCCTTGTGATTTAGTATTTGGTTTCTTTTACACAAGTAGGTTACGATATTGGCAATGGAACGCTCATAACAGTGAGGCCATCTCTGGAGGAATGACAAGACCGGCCAGGGGGGGTGGACATGAATTTGTGGTATGGAAGGATTTTAAATAAAACAGAGACTGAATACCAAGTGGTTTTACCCGATTGAGTTTGTCTCCCACTGTCCGAACAGTTTGTCATTGCTACAAAATACACACAGCCACAATCTAGTGAGGACACAACCCTATTGTTTTGTGCTAGTTTTTCCAATCAAAAAAACATATTCAGTTTTTCTTGCTGCATAATGGTTGATAGTTATCTTACAAGTGTAGTCCAGTCCTTTGTCCCATGCTGCTTATTATTTATGTATATTTTTTTGTGTAAACAAAGACTGATACTTAGAACCCTCATCAGCCTCCTGTGTCTCTGTCCTGGTATCCAGGAGGTTGGGTAAACAGACCGAATCACACTTTCAGCCTCCACCAAACAATTGAAAATCGAGATAAAAGGCAAAAGTATAATTGGAATAATTATCATGTGAGCACATCAATTGTTTCGGTGTGTTGTTTCATTTTAATGATACCGGACCGTTTATCCTGAGATCTGTTTTAAAGGGATGGTTTATCACCATGACATTCTGTGCCCTTTATCGTGGCCATGCAGCAGGAGTGTCCTCATTCCCCCTTGCAAACCTCATTGTCCAGGTTAAAATGATCTACGAGCAAAGCCTTCTGATTTCTCCCTCAAAGAGCAAAATCCATTTATCAATAATGTAAACTCTCAACTTTAGATTCTTTTGATCTGTCTTTCCCTTTGTGTATAAAAATGTTTGACATTATTTAAGTTGCCGGCACACCGTCCAGCACAAACCGAGGAGCTAGACCACAGCTGGCCGCTACAGCTCTCAATCAGAGTCCCTAACGATAAGGTCCGTCAAATGGTCGACATATTGGCAGAAAACAAACAAACGACCGTCCAGTGGGGGTCAAACTGTCCGATGATCATATCTGTGGTCAGCGCTTCATTCATCACGGCCCCTACACTGGCTCAAGCGCGTGATTGACACGGTCAATGAAATGTCGACCCAGGGTATGAAACCAGAGGGGCAAGGGGTTAAAGGGTCATGGAACAACCTTTCAAGGATTTAATCCCACAACGGTCGCCTCCCACCACCCACCTCCCTCTGCTATAAATCCATCCGTCCCTCCCCCATCCACCCATGCATTCATTTGTTGAAGAAGAGAAGGGGGGGGGGGGTGAAGAGAAATCAGGAGAAAGACAGAGGGCGATATGTTGAGGAGAGGAAGGGGAGCTAAGAAGGCTGTATGTCAGACGGGGGTGGGATAAATGCTTAACAAAAGGGCGAGAGAGTGTCAGAGGGCCAGACAGGGTTGATTAGCCGCTGGTTCTCAGCAGACACAAGGGGGTCCTTCTGAGATCATCTGATGCTATCCCACTGACAATTGGACTTCAGACCATCTAGGGCAAAATTAACACAAGGCCTTCTCGGTTGAAAACTTGCTAGACTTTTAGGCAGGTTTCGAGCTGCTCCATGGAAATATCTGCATAATTTCTTCTTAATATAATAATCCACACAATGTGGATAAAGCCTCTGACTATCAAAGGTAGCATGTTGGTTAGGAACGAGAGTGCAGCTCACTATGATACGATACAAAATATACGCAGTCTAGTTTCAAGCTTTACAATTATTACAAAGATTGGCTGCCAAAAAGCAAGCAATTAATACTATTGCCAAAGGTTTCGAGCAATGCTAAGTTATGCAAAGCGCTGGATTACATCACAGCGACGCTTGACTAGAAATGCCTGCAATATTCGGGATAATGGGCTTCATTCTCTGGGATCAAAAAATAAATTGGCTTTTGTGTTTTGACACTGAGAAACCAATAACATGACAAACCCCCGAGGAGCACGTAGGGGTAAAGATAGCTCCATCAGATTGAAAATAACTTCTTCCGGATTCTTCTATCTAATTGGAGTCTAGTATGTCTGTCTGACGCTCTCTCCTTCGATTTCCTTGACAGCCGTTCATCAGATGGGCTCCACAGTTTGCGTGTGAAGGACCCCAAATGGAGCGCCGGGGTCGGGGGTGAAGTGGTCTGGCTCAGCGGTTCTCCGGAGAGCCGCGAGCAGCAGGACCGGAGGACAAGCAAGCGGCTCGTTACGACCTTGCATGTTTTGAATGGACTTGCATTGAAGCTTAGCATCAAGTTTTAAGAAAACGAATCAACAATAAACAAATAAAAGTTCATAACTTAATCGTGAAATATCGTATTTGCTTTGAGGAAGTTAGTAAATACATGTATGAATTCAGATTTGCTCAATTAACAGCTTTAGTTGAGCTTATTGGCTTGATTCCAAAGCAAGTTATTCAATGCGCACTGCGCTAGCTAAGCTAATCAGCTACCAGATGAATGAATAACTTGCTTTGGAATCAAGCCAATAAGCTCAACTAAAGCTGTTAATTGAGCAAATCTGAATTCATACATGTATCTACTAACTTCCTCAAAGCAAATACAATATTTCATGATTAAGTTATGAACTTTTATTTGTTTTTTGTTGTTAAAACTTGATGTTAAGCTTCAAAGCAAGTCCATTCCCAATCAACGATAGACTAAGATGTGATTTGAATGCTCAATTGGAAAATTAGCAATGAAGGCTGCATGGCCAATTCCTTATTTTACTGCATATAAATAAATATATTATATTCTTGTGCATTTGTTTTATTGATCTTTTAATGTATATTATGTTAGTATGTTTGCATTTCTGTATTGTATGTTTGTATGTCATGGCAATTAATGTAAGCACTTACTGTATTTTGTACGTCCTAGCACTTAAAAATAGTACTTAGCATTGTGTAGCATCCTATAGTAGATATCTTTGTTGTATACAGGGAATGGGTTAACCTTGCAATCGTAAGTGCTTGGCACTTGTTTTTATGAAGATCCTTACTGTACCGACAGCGATTTATTGTTGTTTCTATTTCCTCTGACAAGTGTACTTATGTATTTCGTTTTTGTGTAAGTGTGTATGTGTGCATGCATTTGCATACTTTCACAGTGCGTCCCCAGCATCCTTCTCATAAGTGGTGCTTGGGAATAGGCGCACTTAAAGGATTCATCCCATCCCAACCCCAGGCTAGCAAATCCTATCTGTGCATTCAGTTCCCCCTGCCCACAACTACACCAACACATCCATTTCAAAGTGCCAATATTTCCCATATGTCTTCCTAAATCATCCAGCTTTGGAACCCCAAAACCGGTCCCTCGGATGACATAGGCTCCTGAATGTCTGATGCTGATCGGGGATGAAGACTACCCATTCATAGTTAGCTGGACGGCTTTTAATGATTCCGAATAATCTCCTGAATCTATAAGTCTAGCTAGCTCTTTCAGAAAACGGTTGATACTAGCTAGTTGATAATAATGAGCTGCTAAAAACAGCAAAGCCATTCATGGTTCGCTGCCATTACCAGCAGCTCCTAACCACTGGTGTCAGGAACCATCCCTTTATCCAGGAAGGTCCGGTGTGATGGCAAGGATTCCGTGTACCTTAGAATTTAATTTATGTTTTTCAAATGGCAAGGAGGAAAGGTCATTTCAATTTAAGCATTCATAACAACGAAGGATTTGGGCTTTTTCTTATAATGAGGTTAATTAGATCAATTCTGATAACTTCTGATGTCATCAGAAATCTCTGTATGTCCAAGCTACACTATGCAAAAAAGAAAAGCTGTTTAAAATATACTTTACATTATATTATTTTGGGTTAGGGTAAGGGTTAGGGCTGGTAAGTAGTTTCCTAAGTAGTTTCCCTGAGAAATTAAAGAAATACCATTCTAGGATTTTTATTCTTCTGGCCAATCACAGTCAAGCCGTTTGACACCCCATGGATGAAATCAAACTATGAAAGCAGATTAATAAACGTGACTTTTAAAAAAACATGCTTGGTCGGGTTTCAGATATAACAGGGAGAGAAGCTCACACTAGAGAAGTTCGAGCTCGAAATAACAAATCTTGCATACTGCAGCTTTAAATAACTTTAACTTAATTAGAAAGCCAGATGGGTGTCACCCCATTATCAAACACCACCGTTCACCGGCAAATGGAGCTTGAGATGCCTTGGGGCTTTCTGGAACTATAGCAATTACGACGAAATGCGTTTACACAGAACAGTTTCCTGTCGCAAACAAAGCAATCAAGACTCTGCGAAGACGGGAATGTCCCACCCTTGAGATCTTGTGCTGAAATACTCCAGGAAACAGAAGTCAACAACAGCTTACTGACACCTCGGCTTAGATCTCGCCCTCTTGTCCTTTAGGAGATGATGAAGTCTAGGTCAGAACATGATGAGGAAACTGTGACAGAGTTGACATCGGACGCTCTGAAGATGTTCAGCTGGGTTAGAGGTTGGGGTCGTAGACGGGATCGCTTAGTCGGTACGTTTGTTTGTGACCCAGACGAAAGGGCATGGGTTCAACACCAAAGCATCTGCAACTCTGCCTGGAGCCCCATCGAGACCAACCCTTTGTATCGAACCAAAAAACGAAAAGGTTTCAAGCATCAGCTGAAAGACTGAATACATATGACAGCGATATCTCCTCCGGTCCAACGCGGGTCACCGTACCATTTCAAAGAGATTAACTGCAGACTTTTTAGCAAAAAAGTTAAAGAACAATAATGTATCTTTGGAGAGGAAGACTTCTCAGCAAAAGAGATAAAGAACCATAATATACCTTTGGAGAAAAAGACTTCTCAGCGAATTAGTTAAATAACAATTAGCACCTTTGTACAGGAAGACTTCTCAGTGAAAGAGTTAACAAACAATAATGTACCTTTGGAGAGGAAGACTTTTCAGTGAACGAGTTAAAGAACAATAATGTACCTTTGGAGGGGAAGGACGTTTCCTTTCGTCAGACTCCGTGACCTTACACATCACAGGATCCAGGACAATGTCGCTGGCGACGACTATCAGGAACGTGTACTTTCACACGCTCGGAGTCTAACGGAAACTCAGACGCCTCAGGAAGAGAGGGTTTCCTGTGTGTTGGCCATTAACAGTGTTTCTCTAAGGAAGTGGTGTCTTTTTGTTAGCACAACATGTAGCAGGAGCTCTCCGACTACGTGAGGGGCCGCTGGGGTAGAGCATCCAGAACAAGCTAAATGTATACTCTGCCTTGGTGTGGACGTGCTGCTTGCATAACACTCGACTCTGATATAGATTAGTGTTGAGTATCATCCTTCTGGATCATTACATTTGATTACTACATTATTAACACAGGCACAGTGTTTCAGATACATTTTTAGAAGAGGTGAGTTCTCAGGCCTACTTCGTTATTTATATTTCATTAAATATTTAAATTGGTAGACCCTCCCTAACCACCACAAGGAAGTTTTCTACAAGATCCGAAAAAGCAGTGATTCTGAAGACGTGAAGAGCCCTCTGCAGTGTTGGTGAGCACACAGTTGACCTTGTGTACTTATTTTGTTTAAGATCCTGGCCGAAACCTCACCGCCTACTCTGGAGCAAACCGAGCCAAACGCGGTCCAGAGTCTCAGGGGAAAAGCACCCTTGGTGCTGCAGGACGGATGCGTCGATAGGGGAGGTTCTCCGAGGCGACTCCGCGTGAAGGTCTGGATGCGAGCGAGGTTTGTAGCATCGGTGCTGTGCCGTTGCCTAGCAACCCCGGCTGCTGTTAGCTATTCGGTCCCCTTTTTGCGGTTGGCAGTCTGTACAATTTTAATTATATCTTCCATCCCCCCCACACACACATACACACACTCACACGCACACACACACACACACACACACTCTCACACAAACACACACACACACACACCCCCACACACACACACATTCACACACACGTCCTTGCGTGTACAGTGAGAGAGCTGGCGTGTGTGGGCGTTAAAGTGTCTGCGTGTGGAGTGGCTCTTCTGAAGTGCTCATGAGCAGAGCACTCCTGTGATGTGACTGGGGGGGGGGGGGGGGGGCTGACACACTCTTCCCCTTTTCTAACTGCCTCACGTCAACCCTGTCTCTTCCCATCTGCCCAAAGTGTCCTTTCGCCTCCTCTGTCTGTCTGGACGTCTGTCTGTCTGTCTGAGTGACTCATGGACTGTGTGTGTGTGTGTGTGTGTGTGTGTGTGTGTGTGTGTGTGTGTGTGTGTGTGTGTGTGTGTGTGTGTGTGTGTGTGTGTGTGGGTGACGTGTGGGTGACTCTCGCTCTCTCTGAGATCAACATTAATACCCGGGTGTGTCAGTGTGTGAGTGTGTCTGTGTGTGTGTGTGTGTGTGTGTGTGTGTGTGCGCGTGTGTGTTGCGCAGCACATGGCCTCATAGCAACAAGTGTGTGTGAAACAGAAGGAACTCCGCCACACACGGACCAACGGGAGCGGAACAGATTGGGGTGATTCGTCACGGTAACGGCGATGTTTGCTTTAAAGGAAGCAGAGCGATCGCTGTTGGATCGGGTTTGTTGTCGTCGACGGGGACCAGCATGCAGTAGCAGGAGACAGTATGCTGGTGGGGGCACAGGGTGCATGTGGCTGTGCTGTGCTGCGATGCTACAGGTGCAGAGGCGCGCATCCCATTAGGCATACCAGGCAACTGCCTGGGGCCCCGCAATTGTTTGGGGGCCCCGGGCCACGGGGGGGGCCCCCTAGAGCCAAAAAAATAAATAAAATCGCTCCACCCCCCCCCCCCGCGTCGCCAACAATCGCTCCACCCCCCCCCCCCCCCCCGGCAACAATCCTCTGCCTAGGGCCCCCACACTACCTAGAATCGCTCCTGTACAGGTACACACACACAGGCGTACAAGCCCACATGCATCAACCAGCTCACACTGTTTCATCTTGCCAGGCTTCGAGTTTAGCCCGCCCCTTGTGGTCGTAACCACAGTGGTTCGGACCAATCAGTGTCCTCCGAGGAACTAACTGAGGTGATAGACAGGTGGTTCCTCCAATCACCTGCCAAGTCGTTTAGTGTATTTTAATGCCCTTTTTTAACAAGTGACTACCCCTTTCAAAACTGTTTCCAGTTTCTGTGTGCAAGACCGTCTGGCTCGTCTGGTCACCATTTGTGATCCATGGCTGCAGACGTTTGCTTGAGAAGGGTCCATGTGTTTACAACGGCCCCCCCCCCCCCCCCCCCTGTCCTCACAAAGTGATGACACGTGCTTTTCTTAATCACAGACCTGATTGATAATGAGATCCATTGGGCACATTTATGTGTTCATTCCCAGAGCTGACGAATTATCTCCTTAATAACCGAAAGTGCGAGTAAAATGTAATTGCTGTAATTGCCTTAAAAAACAGTGAGATGGCATCTGCAATCTTTGCATATAGGCTGGGTAATTATCGAATTTCAACATGTGGTTTCCCACCACAGAGCTTTAAGTCTTGCACGCTGCGATAAACAAGGGAGGTGGTTGGGTTCCCTGCAGAGCAGCAAACTAATAGCATATATCATTAGAGCATGGACACATATTGTAGCAACCAGACTGCTGATGTAGAAGTGCTTCAGTTAATGTGTGATCACCACATTAATCCAGCCGCAAAGATACATCACCCTGGAGAGCCACAGAAACGTAGAGGCAAGGTTTATGCATTTTCTATTTTTTTATTGATCACACACACCTGGGGTGTGTGTGGATGATGGCTGACTAAAGCAGCCTCACCTGGCCGAGTCTGATTGGACTCTGGGGCTGGGTGAGGTTGCACACCTGCTTGATTCATACCGTCAACCTCGACAACCACGCTAATGCTAATGCGAAAGCTAAATATTCACTATGCAATTGCTATTGACAACATTGATGCTATGCTAAGGCGATCAAAGCAGATAAAACCGAGTCGGGAACGGAGGCAGCCGAGGTCGAGCCATGCCCGCGCTGGCTTGGGCGCTCCCTGATGAAGCAGGCCTCTCTGGTGTCTAGAGAATGCCCATTGACGTCGGCACAACCTGCACATCAAGTGGAATTCTCTATGACATCAATGGGATTGCATAATCCTGTCCGTGTCCTGTGTGTAAGTGTCGGCATGCGTTAGTAACTAACACGTGTGTGTGCATGCATGTGTAAATGGGTGAGTTTATGTGTGTGTGTGTGTGTGTGTGTGTGTGTGTGTGTGTGTTTGTGTCTGTGTGTGTGTGTGTGTATGTGTGTGTGTGTGTGTGTGTGTGTGTGTGTGTGTGTGTGTGTGTATGCATGCGTACGTGCATGTGTGTGCATTCATGCGTGCGTGTATATGTGCCTGCATGCATGTGTGCGCATGTGTGTGTGTATGTGTGGGTGCGTGTGTCAGACATGTGATGGTGATGAATAACGTGTGCATCCTGCATCTGTCCACGGAGGTTCAATCCACGGAGATTGTGTTGTCTGATCTTAAGGCTGCCTATTAGGGCTCAGGGGACTCAGAGGCATACACACTGCAATGCACACGTGCAGTAATTGCATCATCTTGTTAAATCGATAATGAGGAAGAAGTGCCCAAAGATAACAGTGTATGTGTCTCTGTCATGAGTCAGGGAACCGGCAAAGCTCTAGGGGCCGCCATCTGGAGAGCTCTTAGGTAAACATATCTCGTCAGGAAGTCAACGGGGCTAAAAGCTCTTTATTCGGTGCGCGCACT
>NC_044068.1:4141544-4161544 GCF_902167405.1 Gadus morhua
AATGTGGAATGTGTGTGGATCTATGTGTGTGTGTGTGTGTGTGTGTGTGTGTGTGTGTGTGTGTGTGTGTGTGTGTGTGTGTGTGTGTGTGTGTTTCTATGTATATGTGTGTCTGTGTTTACGTATGTGTGCGTGTGTCGGTGTTTCTATGTATGCGTGTGTGTGTGCGTGTGTTTTTTATGTGTCTGTGTGTGTCTGTGTGTGCGTTGTCATGGTCGTGATGCATGAGCGGGTCCAAGTGACTCATTCCCATCGTGAAGGTGAAGGCACACCTCATGCCATGACCTTTGATTTGTGGTTACAGGTTCTAGTCTTTATAAAACACTTCGATTTTCATTTCAAATTAAAGGTGGTTCTTTCTTACATAATTCATCCCAATCAATTCAGTCCCTTTTTGTGTAACAACCGTTTTCGTGCCGTCACGTCTGCTGAAACCACTCTCACACACACCATTGTGTGTGTGAGAGTGTGTGTGTGTGTGTGTGTGTGTGTGTGTGTGTGTGTGTGTGTGTGTGTGTGTGTGTGTGTGTGTGTGTGTGCGCACGTGTGTGCATCCCCATTTGTGTGTGTGCGCGCGTGCGTCCGCATTTGTGTGTGCGTGTCAACAGCAAGTGGTTTCCTAATGAGTACATCACGAAGTCGCTTTGATTCCGCATTCAGGCAGCGGGCGTACGATGAACAAAGACACGCGCACAATTCAATTAGGAGCGCAACGCTGCGATCCTTGCAGCGCGGTCACGCACGGCCACGCTCAAACACGCGCGTGCACGTTCAATCAGATGATTGAAAACATCCGTCGGCTTCAGTTATGCCCTATTTCCATGATAGCCTACTCGTAATTACATAATACCAAGGCCAATCAGCGACCCGATAGAGAGACCCGTCCCGCGCGCCAGGACGAGGTATCCATTAGCACGTGCTTCACTGTGGCGGGCGTTCAGAAGGTCGGTCTTTGATGCTTGTGGAATGACGGGAGGCCGGGGTCTCGCCGAGGTCTGAGTACTCACAGGCCAGCGGGCGGCAGCAGGAAGTACTTTCTCTGTTGTATTATTTAATGTGGCCCCGCAGTTTAATGGAAAATAACACATATTGGAGAGATAAAAACACAGAGAGAGAGAGAGAGAGAGAGAGAGAGAGAGAGAGAGAGAGAGAGAGAGAGAGAGAGAGAGAGAGAGAGAGAGAGAGAGAGAGAGAGAGAGAGAGAGAGAGAGAGAGAGAGAGAGAGAGAGAGAGAGAGAGAGAGAGGGAGAGAGACGAAAAAACGATGACTCTTGGTAAACACGCGTTGGACCAGTTGGACTTGGTTATCCAATCGACTCATAGCACACGCAGAACATCGCTTATCACCATGGTTATCATCCATCCCTCTCCGTCCCAGGTAGTCAGAGCGCATGCCCCGACACCCGGTCACCGCGCGCCGTCCTGCGCCACCAGCAGTAGTTGAGCGCGCGCGGCAGGCAGGCAGGAACAGCACTCCGCCGTTCCGCTTACCGCCTTTGGGCGATACCTGCAGTAGGTGGGTGGGCGACTGGGCGACTGGGCGCGATGTCTCGTGATACCCGGATTCCGTAGGGGGGCATTTCTACCGCGAGCGTCGGCTGGAGGCTTTTCTAACTTCACCCGTGGTCGGGAACACTTTGTTCTGAGGATACTTCCGCCGGAGCAGTTGTATGGAGAGGATGAAGTTCCTCCTCGTAGTGGAGGCTGAGCGCGCGCCAGGGGACACGATGAAGAGGAAAGTACCGCGCGTGTAACTTGCTGAAATCGCGCGTGAACCAAGTCTCCTCGAGCGGGTGATTGATCGTTTTGTTTCGCGTCACGCGCCGCACAGGGAGCCCACGGTGGATGAGTGGAGTATCTGATGAGCTGAAGGCTGCACTGCGCTTCTGAACAGTGGTCGGCGCGGACGACCAGGGAGAAGACATGGTAGATGAGGAGTAAGTGGCCGCAAAGGCTTTTAAAATCACATTTCAGAACGCCGTATTATTTTAAGCACTAATTTCAATATAGGCTAAGTAGGAGCATGTTGCATGCAGTCTGTGCGTTTATTTGTTTTAAGATGGATCTCATAAGAGATCTAGTTGAGGACAAATATAGCTACAAGTTCTCGGTGTGCTTCTGTTGTGCAATGAAGCGGATCTTTGAGGTGGAAAAGTATCACGATGCCGTCAAGCCTTTGTTGCGTGCTGATGTGATGTTCACCTGCGAATAATGGCACGAGAATACAACATGCATTCAAACATATCATGAGTGTGTGTGTGTGTGTGTGTGTGTGTGTGTGTGTGTGTGTGTGTGTGTGTGTGTGTGTGTGTGTGTGTGTGTGTGTGTGTGTGTGTGTGCGTGTGTGAGTGTGCGGGGTGGGGGTGTGTGTGCGTGTGTGTATGTGTGTGTGCGTGTGTGAGTGTGCGGGGTGGGGGTGTGTGTGCGTGTGTGTATGTGTGTGTGTGTGTGTGTGTGTGTGTGGGTGGGGGTGTGTGTGTGTGAGTGTGCGGGCGGGGGGGGGTTGTGTGTGTGTGTGTGTGTGTGTGTGTGTGTGTGTGTGGGTGTGTGTGTGTGTGTGTGCGGGCGGGGGGGGGGTTGTGTGTGTGTGTGTGTGTGTGTGTGTGTGTGTGTGTGTGTGTGTGTGTGTGTTTGTGTGTGTGTGTGTGTGTGGGTCGATTATCGATAAATGAGTTTATTAATTGTTGGAAGATGAGTGTCATTTACATTCAGCCTATGCATTTTGTAGAAATACTTTTCAAAGTAATTATCTCTGAAAATAATCAGATACTATATGTCACTGTCTTTCTGTCTGTCTGTCTCTCTCCTTGTATCTCTCTCCTGATCTCTCTCCCTCTCTCTCCATATCTCTCTCTCCCTCTATCTCTACCTCTCGCTCCCTCTCCCTCTGTTTTATTTTCTCTCTCTCTCTTCCTCTCTCCCTCTGTCTTTTTTCCCTCTCGCTCCCCCCCCCCCCCCCCTCTCTCTCTCTCTCTCTCTCTCTCTCTCTCTCTCTCTCTCTCTCTCTCTCTCTCTCTCTCTCTCTCTCTCTCGCTCTCTCTCTCTCTCTCTCTCTCTCTCTCTCTCTCTCTCTCTCTCTCTCTCTCTCTCTCTCCATCCCTCCGTTGTCTCTGTCCCCCCCCCTCTCTCTCTCTCATTCTCTCTCCATCCCTGCGTTTTGTCTCTCTCTCCCCCCCCCCCCCTCTCTCTCTTTCCCCCTCCCCACCCTCTCTCCCCCCAAAAGTGGCCGCACCTGACCTCCTCGACCCCAAGTCTGCGGTGCACAACGCCAAGCCCCGCCTCTCCTTCTCGGCCCACCCCCTGGTGCTGACCCCGCCCGTGGACGAGTACGACGAGGTGCGCACCGCCGTCATGAGGTGGAAGACGGTGTCGGCCATCTTCTTCCTGGTGGTGCTGTACCTCATCGTGGGGGCCACGGTGTTCCGGGCCCTGGAGCAGCCCCACGAGAGCTCCCAGAAGCTGGCCATCCTGGCCGAGAAGCTGGAGTTCCTCGACCTGCACGCCTGCGTCAACTCGTCCGAGCTGGAGGACCTGGTGAAGGTGAGACACGCGATGGAGGCTGAGGCAGGCCGAGGCGAACCCTGGCTCTTTGGGTTCTGTTTAAAGGGTTCGGACCGTGAGAACGACCAGGATTCACGGTCTGAACCCTGGCTCTCTGGGTTCGGTTTAAAGGGTTCAGGCCATGGGGGCGCCCCGGTGGCTCACCGGGTACAGTGAGTACCACATAGGCTCAGTCCTCAACTGCATGTCCTCCCCACTATCTCCCATACCTTCCTCGCTTTCTCGCTGTATAATAAAGCATAAAAATGCATAAAAAACTAACAAAAAACGAAGGGTTCAGACCTTGAGTTCGGAGAGGAGAGAACGACCTGCACTCACGGTCGGAGCCCTGGCTCTTTGGGTTCTGTTTGAAGGGGATGGAGAGGGTTGGAGAGTTCACCTAGACTCTGCATAATAGCCCCCCTCCCCCCCCTCGAGCCCCTCCTACCCCTCTTACTCACGTGAGCAAGCACTTACTGCTCTTAAAAATAATGTATAAAATATTAATATTACCTAGCATTATGTAGAGTTTTATCCTAGCTATCTTTGTTGTGTACGGGGAATGGTTAAACCTAGCAATTGTTAGTGCTTGGCACTTGTTTCTGTGTACATCCTTACTCTCCTGACAGCGATATATTGTTGTTCCTCTTTCTTCTGACAAACGTAGTTAATGTAAGTCGCTTTGGTTAAAAGTGTCCGCTAAACGCCCTGAATGTAATGGACTGTGAGATCTGAGAGGGGAGCCTCTAGGCCTCAGGGTTCGAACCCGGGCTCTTTGTTTTTTCTTTGAAGGGGAAGGATCACAGGACCGTCTCAGCAGGGTCGCTCGCTTTAGTGATGTTATTCAGGGTGATCAAGGTCTGCTGGAAGGTCTTGATGAATGCAGAGCTGCATGATATCTGGATCTTTGTGGATGTCCCTTGCTCCATAGGGCGCCGCAGAGCCGGCTTTATTATGTCCTCTAGTCTAGACTTCTAAAAAAATGAATCCCTAATCTGTCGTTCTCTGGGGATATAGGCCATTGGCGTTTAGTGATATTGCAGGTGCTTTTATCCAAAGTGAAGCAATGCGCTGTAGGATCATCGCTGAGGTTCCGGGGGGGAGTGAGGTGCACTTTGAGGCAACAGCCGCAGCATCTACGATATGCAGGGAGGATAATGAAGGAGAATTCACCCTAACAGGCTTGTTGATGCAACGAGCTTGGCTCCATTTGAAAGGACTGCAGAGGGAGAAGCAAATATTACACAAAAAATAAGCAGCTCCTGCGTCGTGCCGTTATTTCCCTCGCTTTGTCTCCTGTTTGTTTCTCCGTGTTACGTTACGTAAGGGGTCGTCCCTACCTGTACCGACCGGGACTACGCATCCCTCTGTAATCTCCCTACGGTAATAGCTAGTGCGAGAGAGAGCCCGTAGGCGCCTTAGATCCAGAAGCCTGCAGTAGGATAAGCTGAATGCTATTTTCCACCCCGGGCTGTTTGCTAGATGTTATCTTGTGTTCGCTACTCGGCGCTTTGCTGACTGATGTGGCGTGCTACTGTGAGCGCGCTGGCTTACTGTTCAATAGTTTATTTCTTCTGCGTTCCCAAAAGCTCAGTGTGTGTTCTGTAACTCGTTCAGCGTACGTCCGTGTGTGTTCCAGTAGTCAACAGATGGGTCGCACTCCCAGCTAAATGCCTTTTTTGTGACCTTACATCTCAGGCATTATGAGAGTAGCTCTGTGGTTGAAGGGGTGACGTTATGTCAACAAGTGTGAGTGTGATCAGCCATTTCAAATCTGCCTTTCCCTGAAACACAGGCAAAGGCAGACTTTAAAACGGCTTGTAATGGCAAATCATCAAATATCCCCCCTTTAACACATTGACCACGCATATAAGCCGTCATCTACAACAGCCAGGTTATACGCTTGTATTGAATATGTTCAAGAAGCATTTGAAACAGATGCATCTATGAACACAGTATTTGAAATTGAATGCATGTGTGTGTGAGTGTGTGGGTGTGAGTTAGCCTCACACACACACACACACGCGCGCGCACGTAAGCAATGGTAACATGAGCTCCCCTTGTGTTTGAAGACTGTGAAACTCTAGCTGACAGGTGCTTATTAAAACAGCGATTAACCAAAAAATCCATCAACGAGGAAATGCTATGCCTAACATTAGGCGTCAGAACGTGCCACACTCCGATCAGATCAAAAATAAATATGCTTATCTGTAGCAGTCAATTAGCAGTCAAGATAAGAAAACTATATTAAAGCATTATTTTTTTATCCATTATAAATGTCTGACAACATTACAGAAGGGATCCTTTGGTGAAATACATCTTCAGTTTTTACCTTTTAGCTTGATCCGTCAGATTTTTATTGCGTTCAACCAAGTCTCGCTCAAGCAGAAGTATCGCTCCGAGATTTGAGTTGTTCCAGGAAAAGAGCGGTGGAAAGGTGAGTGAGAGGAAGGAGTGCCGGCAAGAGTTTGTTGTGTTTGACTACAGAATGCTTAATTAAGCGTAATCTAAAATAATTGGTTTAGATTGTGATGACAACATTTCCAACAGGATTTCTGAGTGAGACAAAATAACAAACACATCGGATCCGAAGAAAGGGAAGTAAAATGTAGATTTCGCGATAGGGTACTATTCCCTTATGTGGTAAGACATCTGAGCCTGTCTGTGTCAAAAAGCCCTTTTAGAGGACCTGCCTCAACCCAGCCCAATTCCCCATAGAGGTACATCGCAGCCAATTTCCCAGCTGCAAAGGCTGAATTACTCTCTTCCAATACCAGACCAATTTCAAAAATTGTTGCCTGTATTAGTCACTTAGACCCAAAATGATGGGGAAATAGATTCCAGGTTGAACAGACCCAGTGTTATCCTCTCATAGCGGAGAGATGCATTTAAGTGTTACAGCATCAAATGAACAACTAGAGTAAACCGGTCTGTAAGAAACCTTCCTCGTGTACAAACGATACCCCCGTGGTCCCGGTCTCAAGGTTACACGTGAGAACGTGAGACATTGAGCGTAAACGTATTTGACATCCCGCAGACATAGCCCTCAACGCTGAAACCCACTACAACCTTTAGAACGTTCAGAACGACCTTTACAATAAGTGGGGACTCTGTGTGCTTGAGACGCGTGACATAAGAGCTCTACTCTGTCAACACAATCAGCCTTTTAATGCACGCACTTTAATGAGTGATGATGGAAGCTGGGTGGCACAGACGGCTGGGGAGTCATGGCCTCTTCTTTTACCTTCGATCCATTATCACTCACCAGACTACCACTGCACGAGTCCAGCTGCCGAATGTTTTATTATTTCTCTTTGATGATTTATTGATGTGCACCCCCTACAGGTGTCATCTCTCTCTCTCTCTCTCTGGCTGAGTCTATCTTGCTCTCTATCTCTCTTGCTCACTCTTGCTGACTCGCTCACCCCCTCTCTCTCTCTTTCTCACTCTTTTTCGCTCCCTCGCTCTCTCTCTCGCACTCTCTCCCACGCATGCACACACACACACACAAAAAAACCCCCGCACATACACACGCACACACATGCACACAGGTGCATACATACACACACACCCACACAACCGCGCACACATTTCGCGCTGTCCTTCTGATCCGAAGCCAGCCATGTAGCAGTGGATGGAGGTGAGATGTTCCCTCGGAGGAAGCAATTAAAAGAGTGTGTGTGAGATGTTCACGGTCCAGGCTGGCGTTGTTACCTCAGCCAAACATTCCTCCCAGGGCCAGGGCACTGCCAGTGTGGAGGCTCCCGTTGTTCCCCCATCTTATGGGAATCTTGGTCGCAAAGTGAGTGCCAAGAGAGTGTATTACTTCGTAGCCTCGCCTCGGCTGTGAAACAAAACAAAGTGGTGTGTGTGTGTGTGCCAAGCGCTGGTGGGCCTTTCGGTTCCTCAAATTAGTCTATTTCTGGGAGGAGGGGATGTTTTGGCAGATCTAATTGACCAGGGTGTGGGTCTTTCATGGAGCATCATGGCGGTTGAATATTCTGATTCGTGAGGGACTGATTAAAAGCCAGGAGCCAACACTGGCTTTTTTTTTCTGCATGTGTTTGATTGTGTGAAGTGCGTGTGTGTGTGTGCCTGTGTGTGTGCCTTTATGTGTGTGAGTGTACCTGCGTTTGTGTGTTGCCGTCTTTTCTATCCATGCATGTGTTTGTGCGTGTGTGTGTGTGTGTGTGTCAGTCTGTCTGTGCCTGTGTGTCTGTCTGTCTGTGCCTGTGTGTGTGTGTGCCTGTGTGTGTGTGTGTGTGTATATGTGTGTGTGTGTGTGTGTGTGTGTGTACCTGTGTGTGTGTTGCTGGCTTTCCTGTCCCTGCATGTGTTTGAATGTGTGAAGTGCGCGTGTGTGTGTGTGTGTGTCTGTGTGCCTGTGCGTGTGTGCCTGTGTGTGTCAGTGTGTGCCTGTTTTTGTGTGTGTGTGTGTGTGCGTGTTTGCGCTTGTGTGTAACCGGTCCTTTGGTCCCTCTGATCGGGCTCCCTAACACTCTCCTTTATGCACTAATGGCTGTTTTGGTGCTTTGATTCAAAAGCCAAGTATCAGCGCGTCCCAGGCCGCCTTATGAATCGCGGTCCCCCCGCCTCCCTCCACACGGTTCTGTTGAACCCCGCCCGGCCAAATGAACACTGGCCTGTGTTTGATGTCACACCAGCACCTTCCGCCACGACTCTCCATTACCCAGACATCTCAGCTTCACACACTCCGTGACCTCCCCGACTTTAATCAACACTCACACACCGGCTAATGAGTTGGTTCATAGGTTAATGAATAGCTACATCTTCGTGTGTGTGTGTGTGTGTGTGTGTGTGTGTTCGTGTGTGTGTGTGTGTGTGTGTGTGTGTGTGTGTGTGTGTGAACCGGAGTGTGTGGGTGTTGACGTGTGTGTATGGGCGTGTGTGTATGTGTGTGTACCTGAGTGTGTGTGTGAGACTGAGCGTCTGAATGTGTGTGTGTGTGTGTGTGTGTGTGTGTGTGTGTGTGCGCGCCTGAATGTGTGTGCGCGCCTGTGTATTTGTGTGCACGCCTTTGTGTGTGTGTGTGTGTGTGTGTGTGTGGGGGTGGGTGTGCGCGCCTGTATGTGTGTGTGCGCTTTAAGTTGTGTGTGGGGTGTGTGTGCCTGTATATGCGTGCGCCTGTGTATGTGTGTGTGTGTGTGCGCACCTGTGTGTGTGTGTGTCTGTCTGTGAGTGTGTGTGCACCAGACTCTGTTCATCGTCAGCACCATGGACAGCGCACTGGAGGGCGACTGCATAAATAGACTGTGTCTCATAATACAACTAATTATAAACCCACAGGCTCACAGATATTGAATCTTTTCCTGTGATTAATGCTCTTGCCTTCTGATCTATATCCGTACATATATATTTGTGTTCAAATGTATCGTCACCGGGGCTAAAATTAAAAGCTTTCGCCATGGAATCTATCTTTTATGATTTATTAGCACAAGGCTTTGTATCAGATACAGGCTCCCCTGGTAGTTCAAATATGCTTATTTTCATCTCCGCAATATTGCATATTCTCTGAAAGCGTGCAGGGAGTTTCTTGGGTAAGGGGTTTTGTTTTTACAGCAGCAGCTATTTTCTCTTTCTCCAGCATATGAAGCATCCCCCCCACCCTCTCTCCTCCACCTCCACCTCCCCCACCTGCCATAGCTCAGCTTTTTTCTCTTTCTCCTGGATCTGAATTCTACCCCCCCCCCCCCCCCCCCCCCCCCCCTCTCCTCCACCACCTCCACCTCCACCTCCTCCACCTGCCATAGCCCCTCACTGTTCCTGGTGCACTCTGAGTCCGCCTCACTGCAGCAGCGTGCCCTGTTGTTCTCTGTGATCTATATCCAGTGTGAGCGGCCTTCTCGCCGCTGCTGTGTTACGTTGACTTCCGGTCGCATCCTGCTTATATAACACTGCGCTGTCAGTCACTCCACGAATCAGCTCTCCTGTTGTCCTCATCACCACCATCATCATCATCATCATCATCACCATCATCATCATCATCATCATCATCATCATCATCACCATCATAATCATCATCATCATCATCATCATCATCATCATCATCACCATCATCATCATCATCATCCTCTCCATCATCTCCGTCTCTAATCCCCTCGGTGTGGCTCTGACTGTACCGCAGAGACTGGACGTCCGCCCGGTCTCCTTCATCGTGTTTAATTCGCAGCGTGCTGCCGCGCTCCGTGCCAAGCGTTTCCCGGGCCAATCAGAGCTGAAGGCTGGGCAGACGGCTCCACGGAGCAGCGCCCGCTCCTAGGAGGCCACAGCTGTTTTTGTCAAGGCTGATTTAATGGGATGGGTCAGACTGCTGGGCGGGGGGGGGAGGGCAGAGGGGTGGGGAGGGAGGGGGGTTCAGCTTGGGGCAATGTGTGGTACGTGGGTTTCAGCCATGGGTGCGAGAGGTTATGTTGTGGGTAAACTGGCGAGGCCCCTCTAGTTGTGTTGCTCTGCAGAGGGAAACGACATATGGAAGTTTGAATTTTTTTAAGTCTTCATGTTCGCAGGGACAGATGGGCACACTTCTATGTTGCTAATGAAGTTGCTCCGCTCTGCATGTGTGGGTGTGTGGGTGTCTTTGTGTGGGTGTGTGTTTGTGAGCTGCATCATTATCCAACTCTATATCTGTGTGTGTGTGTGTGTGTGTGTGTGTGTGTGTGTGTGTGTGTGTGTGTGTGTGTGTGTGTGTGTGTGTGTGTGTGTGTGTGTGTGTGTGTGTGTGTGTGTGTGTGTGTGTGTGAATGTGTGTCTCTTTGACAATGCATGCTTCTCTGTAACTCCTAAGATGAGGCAGTGGTCCCCATAGTGCTGGATTTCGTATGATTTGCAAAGTCTGCCGGACATCCTAAGAGCCAATCAATGGCCTCTATGACTACTCCAGCCCGGCCCTGACATGTACTCATGTGTGTGTGTGTGTGTGTGTGTGTGTGTTTGTGTGTGTGTGTGTGTGTGTGTGTGTGTGTGTGTGTGTGTGTGTGTGTCTGTGTGTCTGTGTGTGTGTGCATTAAGGGATGATCACAATGTTTTTCTTTTCCATCCTCTTCCAGCAAGTGGTCTCTGCAATACGAGCCGGCGTCAACCCATCAGGAAATCCCTCCAATCAGACCAGCCTATGGGACCTAAGCTCCTCCTTCTTCTTCGCCGGCACCGTCATCACCACCATTGGTAAGACCGATCCCATTTGTCCCGCCTTCCGTCCACCCTAATCCTGTTATTTTCATCTCTTAATGTATTTGTTTGGAGGCTGCTCTTACAGACCCAGAGGGCCCTCCTCACCTCCTGACAGCTACACAAACAGTGGAGGTACCGAACGCTTCCTAGAACACGTTTTCTACACCGTCACGTCAACGTAAACATCTTGACATTAAAGGTGCTGAAGGGAGGATTTTTTGGAGGTTTAATTTGAGTGTAATTTGTTTAGAAGTGTGAAAGCCGTCTGGAGGCTATTTGTGAGTGGAATGCTCTGGTGGAACACCTGCTCTTGTGGACTTCACCTGACTCTACAGGAGACCATTTGAGACAGCTCCCTGCAAATTTCCGACCAATCAGGACCTCTCTTCCCTGATTGGTTTTAGGGAGTTCACCTTGCCAGTCGATCACATGCTCGCACAGCGTTTTAACTGCTCAACCAAAGGGGCATAGAATGAAAACGCTTGCAGAGGCGGAGAGTGGAGGGAGGAGAGGGACAGAGGGACGGAGGGACGGAGGGACGGAGGGACGGAGGGACAGAGGGTGCAGAGAGGGGCGGGGCCGTGTTTTCGTTTGTGTATTTTTCTAAATCTGTCTCTAATCCCTTTCCCTTTACAACCCTCGAATCTGACCTGTAACAAAGCAGCTTTTAACCATGTTTCACAAATGTGATTAATACCAATTCAGAAAAATGTAATCGCCTTAAAATCTAAATCGTATAACTAACTGTATCTCCTCTTCAGCCGAACGGTTAATTAAACAGTGGGTCACATCCCACCTTGTAAACCTTTCAGCAGCTCGGTCCAGCTGGCCTTAATTGACTTGCTCTGCTCAGCGACCATCGTGTGAGATAATTGGGGGACTTAAGAGGGACTTCTAGCAGACTCCACAGAACATGAGTCAATTAAAGTGTGTTCTCATCCGTGCTTGTTGTCCCACTTTGCTTCTGAATATTTATGTGGGCCGCCTGAGTCAACAGATTTTAGCACGCTGTCACGTATTAATTCATTTAAGTCGGACGTCCGCAAATGTTATGCATTCTCTTCCCATTATCACCACTCTCTCTCTGTCTTTCTCTATCTCTTCCTCTCTCTGAATATATTTCTCTCCCTTTATCCACCTCTATCTCTCCATCTCTTTCTCTTTGTCTCTGTCTCTCTCTATCTGGCTCTCTCTCGTTCTCTCTTGTTCTCTCTCCATCTGTCTCTCGTTCTCTCCCCATCTCTCTCATCCCTCTCTCTCTCTCTCTCTCTCTCTCTCTCTCTCTCTCTCTCTCTCGCTCTCTCTCCGTCACTCTATTTTCCTCAGTCAGCTCCAGCTGTAAGAGCTTATCTTCAAAGGCGGGAACAGGAACAAACACACACAAACACACAGATACACACTCAACCATGCACAAACACAAACAGATACACACACATACACACTCAACCGTGCACTCACACAAATACAAACCAATTTACACACACACACACACACACACACACACACACACACACACACACACACACACACACACACACACACACACACACACACACACACACACACACGCACACACACAAAGAGACATGCATGCATAAATATCCAAAACTCTTCATTGATATACACACAGCACACACAAACACACACACTCACATTCACACTCACAAGATCACAAACACACACACACAGACACAACAATGCAAAGCTAGACAGAGAGAGCACTAACAGACACAACCAAACACACACACACACACACCATCTCAACCATGCATGAAAACACTGAGAGAGAGCACTCAAAGGCAAAGTCCACACACACACACACACACACACACACACACACACACACACACACACACACACACACACACACACACACACACACACACACACGCGCGGCAACAGCGTGTATGACAGCTCTTCTGGTTCCCCAGACCTTGTTGAAATGAGTGTCTGTTCAGTGGGCCATGGTGTTCCATCCAAGACCATCCCACAGCCCAGACAACCACACAGCCCAGCCTCCTGTGAGCCAGGAACAAGGCCATAGCAACTATTCTGCCTCTCTAACTCTCCCTCGCTCTCTCTGTTTCTCTCATATCTCTCTCTCTCTCTTTCTTTGTTCAGGAAAATACTTGCCTATGTAATCAACCTACATATGTTACTGCTGCTTCTAGTGAGTCATTTAGAGATGACGCATTTATCCAAAGCGATTAAAGATAGGGTTGTCAACTTGGGGGCAGCATCGTATCAATGTTCACCTTTGTGCAGTACATCTACAACTTTGTCTGTTTTCGTTAGGGAGTTGGACAATGATGCAGCTCACATACACACACACACCCACACACACACACACACACACACACTCACATGCACACACACACGCACACACACACACACACACACGCACACACGCACACTCACACACACATGCACGCACGCACACACACACACACACACGAATGAAGAGAGAAACGTCGTTTTCTAACAAGTCCATATATGTATGTGTATTACATCCTTATAAGTGATTAGCAGTAGTTTGCTCCTGGCTATGAACCATGAGGCAGTCGGCTCGTACGTAGAGGAGGGCACTGAGACCTTTCACAAAAAGAGCTAATGCTTAACGCGAGGGCGGTGAGCTCTCTCCTGCATTGTCTCATTCTTTCACTGCCCCGATTTCTTCCCGGCTCTGTTCCCTGCTCTCAGCGGAGGTCCAACAGGTCCGGCCCCTGGGTTTGTTCGGCGACGTGGAAGACTGTGCTCGGCCGAGCCGCCCCATTGTGACTCTGGTCATGTCGGCTGCTTTAATGAGGCTGAAACAACAGTACGGCTCTGAAGCTGTTTTGACAGCTTCCTCTCGGAGGGAGGAAAAGGAGCAGAGCTCGGCTGGTGTGTTGTTTGTAAAAGCCCAAGGCGTGCACACACACGCACGCACGCACGCACGCACACACACACACGCACATGTGCGCATCGTGCACAAACTCACATTCACATAGAGATACTCATACACTTACACACAAATACACATGCTCGCACACACAAACTCACACACACTTACACATGTGTGCACCGCACACACACACACACACACACACACACACACTCAAACACGGACTCACACCCAAACGAGTGCACACACACACACACACACACACACACACACACACACACACACACACACACACACACACACACACACACACACAACATCCACACACTCAGTTTAATTACAATGCTAATGATCCCAATTTTGCATAATTATTGGAGCACTTGCAGTTGTTGCTGCTTTACAGAGAAACAGCAAGAAAGCACTTATTAATTTTGCTTGACTTATGCATGCACGTAAGGTTCCTCAGCACGGACGCCACTTACCTTCATTATGGCTGTATCCTGCTGTAGCATAACTACACTGCTGCTTGTCTCAAGCCTTTCTGTAATCACTCCAGCCCCTGCACATTAGTCCTCTGTGATTGCTTGAGCCTTGGGCTGTCTTATATAAACATAAGAAGAAAGGTTTCTGTCTTGATTCAGAGCAACTCGTTGATGCCATGGTGATTTATATTTATTTAAACATCATATATATATATATATCCCAAGGAAAAAATAATTGACTCCAGTATCTGTGTCTTTAAGAGAGGAATAGCTGGTATCATTCCCCTGTGTGTTCTGTCTCAGTCTCTCTTGTTTTAAACAAGTTCCTGGGGCTCCTCTGAGGAGGAGGTGCAGGGGCAGGGGAGGAACAGTGGTTGGTCGACTCCCAGGAGGAAGGTCCGGGGTTCAATCTCCCCTCTCAACATGAAGTCATTCTTAGGCCAGATGCCTGACATCGTCTGCTTCTTAATGCCAAGTATCCTGATTCGCTGGATGTTAGTTTTTCAAAATAAAAGCCTCTGCCGAAGGATTAAATACTACTGTAACCTTCACTACACTACCCTGCAAAGGGTAGTCTAGCAAAGGTTAAGCAAATAACATCTTTGTGTTATTCACTTAAGGCTGGTTAAAAGGTTAAATGTTTAAAGGCTGTGATTAATAATTCAAGTTATAACAGTGATACATAATTTGAAAGCATTTTCAACAGTTGAGCGAACATAATTTAAATGTTCGTACCATCCAGCTCCATGCAGTTGAACGCTAATGTTGTTGTTTTTCTTCAAGAGCCTCAGTACTGGGAGGCCTTGTGCCATTAGACAGCCTGTCACATAATCTAGTTTCTTTCACAGGACTCTTCATCCTAATACATTCATTATCCTCCCACGACAAGGGTCTGCCCTCGAGCCGTTCTGACCTGTCAACAAGCATTACGTTCATATTTCGAAGAATTGCAGCAGAGTGTCTATCACGCTCTGGTTAAAGTGTGGGGAATAACAGAAGTCTGTCTTACACACTCTGATTATAGTTTGGAGAATAACGAGATACTGTCTATCACGCTCTGGTTATAGTTCGTTGAGAATAACACCAGACTGTCTATCACTCGCTGGTTTTAGTTCTGAGATTGATACCAGACTGTCTATTCCTCTCTGGTTTTCCAGGGTTGTCTTAGCTGCCAGCATGGCCGCTATCCTAAGGACAACACAGAGGTAGTCTCTGTCCCAGTCAAGCTGTGCTTGGGTTATTCTAGTGTGTAGCAGCTCGCTTGAATTCTTGATCGACCCCCCCCAAACATCCGCAGCCCCAAACATCCCCCCAAACACCGAATTAGCGTTTCTTAATTATTTACTTGACAAATCTGAGCCATTACCTTTCCTGTGCGACACAATTATCCCCAATTAGCTCCTGTTCGAGGGACACCACTGCGGGCCACGGGCGAAGTGTCTGCGTGTCTCTGTGCCTGTTTGTATGATGTCTCCACAGTACACATGTCTCATGTCGTTACCTCCACCTCGGTGTGGAGGCGTATCTTAATTAAAGAAGAAAACCAATGTAAAATTGATCTGGGATATGTTTAGTATGATAACGAGTTGGAATGTTCGTTTGGAAGCAAAAAAGCGCATTGACGCATTCTTAAGTTGGCTGTTTTTAGCCGATTCTACCAACACGCTATAAACTTGGAACAATAGTGTCATGTCTCATGGTAAAAACTAAATTGGTATTTTAGACCAATTACAAGGCTAGAAGTAGCCCGACACTTCTTTGGTAGTATAATAAGGGACTTAACATATAAAATGAGGCATTGATAACTTTGTAAGTTTACAGATTGTTTATTAAAAAGGACATTTTATGCACACAATTCCATCAGTAGTTCACCCGTCAACGCCATCTTGTCTTTAAGACTCGATAAGTAGATTGGCGAACACAGAGCTTGCGTGTTGTTGACGGATGTCACAAGCTCTGTGTTCGCCAATCTACCTATCAAGTACAAATGAGGCTACCTCTCACTGCGGTAACAACGCCGCAATCAGCATTCAGAATTTGTGCAAACGGCCAGAAGCAAGTAGGAATACAGTCAGCAACAGACAGACAGACAGATGGGCATGCGTGTGGCTGGACGAACTGAAAGATCAGCATACAGACAGATAGACAGATTGACAGGCAAACACATGAGTGTATTACAAGTGCACACTGAGCATTTCTGAACGATTTCACTACAGTCCATCTTTGTCAACCGGCATATTTTGGCAAGTGTGTTTGGTTCAGAGGTGATGAAAACAAAATATGTGAAAATCACAGGATAAACTCTTTCTTCCCCAGATTCTCCCCATTCTTCTCTCCTTCAGCTGATGTATCGCAGCCTCTCCCCCCATGTTGTGATCCACGACCCCGCCTGTAATTAGCCTTCTTGATTGGAAATAGCTCTGCTGTCCCTCTGCTTAGCCTGCAGGCATGAGAACCAGAGTGATTATGACCTCACAGCCTGGGCCCAGAGCTGCTGTAATGAAGGTGTGAGGAGGTTCATCATGGCCAGCGAGCCTCGACACATGTTGAGAAGGCAGAGCCCACATTGTGTGTGTGTGTGTCTGTGTGCCTGTGTGTGTGTGTATGCGTACGTGCCTTTGTTCATTCGTGTTTGTTTGTGCGCCTGTGTGATTGTGTGTGTGCTTGTGTGCATACGTACCTGTGTGTGTGTGTGTGCGTGTGTGTGTTTGTGTGTATGTGAGTCTGAGGGTGTGTGTGCCTTTGTGTGTGTGAGTTCCTTTGTGTGCTCACTGCTCAGGCACTATCGATTGTTCTAGCTTTGAGGCCTGAGGAACCAGGAGCCGCTGAATTATAGATGTTCCCCTCAGGACCCTCTCTCTTGTTCACCTCACGCTCCGCACTCAGCCACTGATCTCTACCATCTCTACTGCATCAAGAGCCCTGGGACCAGGTTATGAAGTAATGATTAACATTATCTTCAAACCATCTTATCTAATATCCGCTAATCAATTAGGAAATATTCATTCATTCAAATATATATATATATATATATATATATATATATAATAATAACATTTAAAAAATTAAAAAACATTAATAAAAAGTTTATTAATTCATTCAAATATATATATATAAAATAAAAAAAGGATAGCTTATTAAAATGTTCCTTCTCCATATCCAGAGGGCGCTACAGCCCCCTAGCACCCTTAACCCCCGAGGTACTCACTTTTTCCTCCACACTCTGTCTGCAGCAAGAGACCCATACGTTCAATGCGTGTTCTTGGGATCCGAAGACCCAGGAGTGGCTGGGATTGGTTGAAGTTTCTTTATCGAGCAGACAAGCTGGAAATGAGAAACGTGTGTGTGCTCGACCTAAACAGAATGAGATGTGACTCCACAGGGAGCTCTGAAGGAACTGTTGACACCTATGACAAACGCTGAAAAACATTTAGGTGAAATAATGAATTGCCTCTCTCTCTCTCTCTCTCTCTCTCTCTGTTCCTTCTCCATATCCTCTCTCTCTCTCTCTCTCTCTCTCTCTCTCTCTCTCTCTCTCTCTCTCTCTCTCTCTCTCTCTCTCTCTCTGTCTCTCTCTCTGTCTCTGTCTCTCCCTGCCTCTCTCTCTCATTCTCCAAGGCTTTGGGAACATCTCTCCTCACACAGAGGGCGGGAGGATCTTCTGTATAATCTACGCCCTGCTGGGGATTCCGCTGTTTGGATTCTTATTGGCTGGCGTCGGGGAGCAGTTGGGAACCATCTTCGGAAAGGGCATCGCCAAAGTAGAGAAGATGATTGTGGTGAGTTTCTGGAATAGAAATGCGTGTGTGTGTGTGTGTGTGTGTGTGTGTGTGTGTATGTGTGTGTGTGTGTGTGTGTGTGTGTGTTGGTGTTGGTGTGTGTGTGTGTGTGTGTGTGTGTGTGTGTGTGTGTGTGTGTGTGTGTGTGTTTATGGCTCAGTCTCTCAAGCATGAATATGTTTAGCAAGATAATAAAACCAGGGCTGCATCCGATGGAATACATAAATTAATGACACGCAACCTAGTGCAGCGACTCCAACGTATGCTGGAATATAAACAACCTCCGACAGCCTCCGAAAGAGGAAAGCCTCTCCACCTCTGACGGCGTGAAGGTAGAATAAAGTACGGGTTGCCATGCCGACAGACTTCTTGACAGTAAACGAAAACATGGGTCGGAAGAGGAGAAAAGCCAATCGGAATCCTGCTGTGAAATTAATATCACTGCTGTTGTTGATTTTACCGGTTTTTGAAGAACAAAGTGCTTTCTTTAAAATGGAGACCTGCTTCTTTGTTTTTCCTGTTTTCAACCTACCCGATATATATTATTTTATAATAACAATGAAATCCTCTATACATCGACTAAACTTGGAGTGTGTGTGTATGATGACTGTTCTAGGAAGCCTCACCTGGCCGGAGTCCGACTGATTGGACTCTGGGGCTGGGTGAGGTTGCACACCTGTGATGCTCACAGGTTAGACCAGCACACACGCTCAGGAGATCTCTCAGATGGAAGCACCTGTTCTGCCTACCAACTCTACAATAAACCGGTTTAAAGGTGACATATTATACCACCAGGTGTACGTGTGTTTAGCCGTTACAGGTTGTTTTGAAAATCTGCCCCTTCTGACATCACTAGTGGGCGTGTCCACCTAGATGTGCAATGGATAGATGATCAACGTTTGCTACAGTCCACAGTGGGTAGGCAGGTAGACTGATCTATCAGCACACATCTAGGTGGACACGCCCACTTGTGATGTCAGAAGAGGCCGATTTTCGAAACAGCTTGTAATGGCTAATCACACTCACACCCGGTGGTATAATATAAGTCACCTTTAAACGTCAACAGCCTGTGTGCTGAGGACGGAGGGGCCAAGTAAAGCCCCCAGCTGCAATACCTCAACTTGGTGGAGTGAAGCAGCCTAGCCATCTACAGGGCTAAATTGCTCTACCTAGATTGGGTGTTGCAAGGGAAAGCCACTACCCTTAAATAACACCTTGCTCACTCAAAGCGCTACAACTCAAACTTCTGTATTCGCACCCTATCCATAACACCGAACAATATGGCACACACACATCATCAAACCTCATCACCCACGTGGTCACACACCACCACACACACACATCATCAAACCTCATCACCCACGTGGTCACACACCATCACACACACACATCCCGCGTCCCAGCGGTTGTCAGCGGGCGTGTAGGTAAGCTTTGACGTGTGTGTTATCAACGGGCTGAGCGCAGCAGACGGTGGCAGTCTGTTCCGCACGGATTTATCTGGAACAAAAAGGCCTGCCTGGGGATTCCCACGAGCTGCAGCAGCTGCAGACGCACACCAGTCGATGAATTAAGCTCTCCGACAGCAAGACAATTCAACGTCCTGTCTTTGTAAATGAAAAGTGTCAGGGTGGAATTGGAAAATGATCCACAGTTGACTTTTTCCGTTCTTACCTTGGGCTCTCTCTTGCTGGCAATGTCATCCTTCAAAAATGTGTGCAGACTAAATTAAAACCTTTGCCTGCCGCCGTTTCTCCTCCGATTCGTCACCTGTTCCTGCACCCCCCCCCCCCCCCCCCCCTCCCTCCCTCACCCCCTCCCCAGGCAGGTGGAGAGAGGTTTGCTACCTGCTCTCTACAAGTCTAGACACAGTTGGACTGTAGCATTTGCAAATCTGCAAACGTGAAAAATATCGATGAGGTCGCACCCTCCACACTTCCTCTCCCTTGTATAGTGTTTTAAGTTAGGAAGTGAGCAAGTAAGTAGATACTTTATTCAACCCCTTGGGACAATTCAGGTATCCAGTAGCAGCAGACGGTACAGTTGACCAACAACAAAAATGGGCATATGTATCTGGCCGTTCGCCTGGCCAGATGGTTGACCATAGCTCACGACCAGAGGCCGCCA